>NW_027397067.1:43345903-43346951 GCF_003265705.2 Callorhinus ursinus | reverse complement strand
CCTACGAACTCAACAGGAGATCAAAGAGGAGAGTAGCAACAACTCTCTGAACAGAGAAGCGACCATTTACTGGAAGGTAGGACGTGCGGAGAAGTGAATCCGAGGCGATATTCGGGAGGATAGATGGCGGGGGAGGGGCCTCTGCCGGCCGCTTCTGGCAAGTGCTAGAGCCGCGGAGCACAAAATCGGAACTGTTAGAAGTCGGCTCCGCTGAGGGACGTCGCTGCAGTGGCTAAGCGGGGGGTGGAATCCTCCTGGGACAGTGTGGTCTCAGAACCCTTGGAGTCACAGAAAGACCGGGGGTGCCTGAGTGCGCCAGAGCTCCCAGGTATCAGAGCGGGGAAGCCGGCTGCAGGAACGGAGCCGAGGCACGGGTTTGCAGCTCGGGGTTGCCATAAACTGTGATCCACGGCCCAGTCGGGCCACTGCTCCTCCAGCAGGGACCCAACAGGCGGCAGATCCGGGGAGACTCCCCTTCCTTCCCGGGGAGGAGCGGCGCGGGAACGCACCGCAGGGATCTGCTGGGTTTGGAGACTCCACGCGGTGTCGGGTGCCAGAGATAGCAACGCTCGGTCACAGGCCGGGTGAGCACGGAGTGCGGCCGGAGACCGGGGAGACGGGAGTGACTGCTTTTCTCTGTGGGCGCACTGAGGAGCGGGGCCCCGAGTTCTCAGCTCCTCCGGGTGGAGATTGGGAGGCCACCATTTTTGCCCTGGTCCTCCAAGGCTGTACGGAGAGCTTGCAGGGAACAAAAGTTCCTGAGATCAAACCTGAGCAGCTTGCTTAGCCCAGACCGACAAGGGCGGGGCAATTCAGCCTCCGGCAAAGACATTTGGGAACCACAGCAACAGGCCCCTCCCCCAGAAGATCAGCTCGAACAGCCAGCAAGCCAAGACCAAGTTTACCGATCAAGGAGAACGGGAGAACTCCAGCGCTAGGGGAATATGGCACATAGAATTCATGGCTTTTTTTTTACCATGATTCATTAGTACATCAAAGTTAATTTTTGTTAACTGTTTTTTTTTTTATTTTTTTTTCCCTTTTTTAA
>NW_027397067.1:43215275-43345803 GCF_003265705.2 Callorhinus ursinus | reverse complement strand
CTTTTAAAAAAAAAAAAACATTTTTATTTTTCATTTTTAGAGTCATATTTTATCCCTTCATAGTAGTTATCCTTATTTTTGGCATATATATATAAGTTGTTCTCTCTTTAAAATTTTGAGATACAGTTTCTTCTAACAGATCAAAATATACCCTAAATCACTAGTGTATGGCTCTGTTCTAGTCTCCTGCCTGATCACATTCTCTCCCTTTTTTCTTTTTTTTTTTTCTTAAATCTTCTTTCTTTTTTCAAACAACTTCTTATCTTATCAAGTCCTTTTATAAAATCTTTTATAATTTTCATCTTTACAGTCATCTTCTATCCCTTCATTGTATCAACCCTTATTTTGTACATATATGTCTTTCTTCCTTTAAAATTTTAGGAGGCACTTTTTTCTAACAGACCAAAATACGCCCAAAATCTAGTGTGTGGCACTGATCTATGCACTAGCCTGATCATATTTGATCATATTCTGCTTTTTTTGTATTGTTCTGTTTTTGTTTTTATCTTTTTTTCTTTTTTTTTCTCTTTCTTTTTTCTTTCTTTCCCTTTCTTTTCCCTTGGTTTCAGGTCTTTTCTGATTTGTATACCGTATATTTGCTGGGGACGTTGTAAACCTGTTAGCATTTTGTTCTCTCATTCATCTATTCTCCTCTGGACAAAATGACAAGACGAAAAAAAATCACCTCAGCAAAAAGAACAAGAGGTAGTACTGTCAACCAGGGACCTACTCAATACGGACATTAGTATGATGTGGGACCTAGAGTTCAGAATCATGACTTTAAAGATACTAGCTGGGCTTGAAAAAAGCGTGGAAGTTATTAGAGAAACCCTTTCTGGAGAAATAAAAGAACTAAAATCTAACCAAGTCGAAATCAAAAAGGCTATTGATGAGGTGCAATCAAAAATGGGGGCACTAACTGCTAGGATAAATGAGGCAGAAGAGAGAATCAGTGATATAGAAGACCAAATGATGGAAAACAAAGAGGCTGAGAAAAAGAGAGAGAAACAACTACTGGATCACGAGGGCAGAATTCGAGAGATAAGCAATACCATAAGATGAAACAACATTAGAATAATTGGGATCCCAGAAGAAGAAGAAAGAGAGAGAGGGGCAGAAGGTATATTGGAGCAAATAATAGCAGAGAACTTCCCTATTGTGAGGAAGGAAACAGGCATCAAAATCCAGGAGGCACAGAGAACCCCTCTCAAAATCAATAATAATAGGTCAACACCCCGACATCTAATAGTAAAACTTATGAGTCTCAGAGACAAAGAGAAAATCCTGAAAGCAGCTCGGGAGAAGAGATATGTAACCTACAATGGTAAAAATATTAGATTGGCAACAGACCTATCCACAGAGACCTGGCAGGCCAGAAAGGACTGGCAAGATATCTTCAGAGCACTAAATGAGAAAAATATGCAGCCAAGAATACTATATCCAGCTAGGCTGTCATTGAAAATAGAAGGAGAGATAAAAAGCTTCCAGAACAAACAAAAACTAATGGAATTTGCAAACACGAAACCAGCCCTCCAAGAAATATTGAAAGGGGTCCTCTAAGCAAAGAGAGAGCCTAAAAGCAGCAAAGATCAGAAAGGAACACAGACAATATACAGTCACAGTCACCTTACAGGCAATACAATGGCACTAAATTCATACCTTTCAATAATTACCCTGAATGTAAATGGGCTCAATGCCCCAATCAAAAGACACAGGCTATCAGATTGGATTAAAAAACAAGACCCATCAATATGCTGTCTGCAAGAGACTCATTTTAGACCCAAAGACACCCCCAGATTGAAAGTGAGGGGGTGGAAAACCATTTACCATGCTAATGGACACCAAAAGAAAGCTGGGGTGGCAATCCTTATATCAGACAAACTAGATTTTAAAACAAAGACTGTAATAAGAGATGAGGAAGGACACTATATCCTACTTAAAGGGTCTATCCAACAAGAAGATCTAACAATTGTAAATATCTATGCCCCGAACATGGGAGCAGCCAATTATATAAGGCAATTAATAACAAAAGTGAAGAAACACATTGACAACAATACAATAATAGTGGGGGACTTTAACACCCCCCTGACTGAAATGGACAGATCATCTAAGCAAAAGATCAACAAGGAAATAAAGACTTTAAATGACACACTGGACCAAATGGACTTCACAGACATATTCAGAACATTCCATCCCAAAGCAACGGAATACACATTCTTCTCTAGTGCCCATGGAACATTCTCCAGAATTGATCACATCCTAGGTCACAAATCAGGTCTCAACCGGTACCAAAAGATTGGGATCATTCCCTGCATATTTTCAGACCACAATGCTTTGAAACTAGAACTCAACCACAAGAGGAAAGTCGGAAAGAACTCAAATACATGGAGGCTAAAGAGCATCCTACTAAAGAATGAATGGGTCAACCAAGAAATTAAAGAAGAATTAAAAAAATTCATGGAAACCAATGAAAATGAAAACACAACTGTTCAAAATCTTTGGGATACAGCAAAGGCAGTCCTGAGAGGAAAGTATATAGCAATACAAGCCTTTCTCAAGAAACAAGAAAGGTCTCAAATACACAACCTAACCCTACACCTAAAGGAGCTGGAGAAAGAACAGCAAATAAAGCCTAAACCCAGCAGGAGAAGAGAAATCATAAAGATCAGAGCAGAAATCAATGAACTAGAAACCAAAAGAACAGTAGAACAGATCAACGAAACTAGGAGCTGGTTCTTTGAAAGAATTAACAAGATTGATAAACCCCTGGCCAGACTGATCAAAAAGAAAAGAGAAATGACCCAAATCAACAAAATCATGAATGAAAGAGGAGAGATCACAACCAACACCAAAGAAATACAAACAATTATAAGAACATATTATGAGCAACTCTATGCCAGCAAATTAGATAACCTGGAAGAAATGGGTGCATTCCTAGAGATGTATCAACTACCAAAATTGAACCAGGAAGAAATAGAAAACCTGAACAGACCTATAACCACTAAGGAAATTGAAGTAGTCATCAAAAATCTCCCAAGAAACAAAAGCCCAGGGCCAGATGGCTTCCCAGGGGAATTCTATCAGACATCTAAAGAAGAATTAATACCTATTCTCCTGAAACTGTTCCAAAAAAATAGAAATGGAAGGAAAACTTCCAAATTCATTTTATGAGGCCACCATTACCTTGATCCCAAAACCAAACAAAGACCCCATCAAAAAGGAGAATTACAGACCAATATCCTTGATGAACATGGATGCAAAAATTCTCACCAAAATACTAGCCAATAGGATCCAACAGTACATTAAAAGGATTATCCACCACGACCAAGTGGGATTTATCCCTGGGCTGCAAGCCTGGTTCAACATCCGCAAATCATTCAACGTGATACAATACATTAACAAAAGAAAGAACAAGAATCATATGATCCTCTCAATAGATGCAGAAAAAGCATTTGACAAAGTACAGCATCCTTTCTTGATCAAAACTCTTCAGAGTATAGGGATAGAGGATACATACCTCAATATCATAAAAGCCATCTACGAAAAACCTACAGCGAATATCATTCTCAATGGGGAAAAGCTGAGAGCTTTTCCCCTAAGGTCAGGAACGTGGCAGGGATGTCCACTCTCACCACTGCTATTCAACATAGTATTAGAAGTCCTAGCCACAGCAATCAGACAACAAAAAGAAATCAAAGGCATCCAAATCGGCAAAGAGGAAGTCAAACTCTCACTCTTTGCAGATGATATGATACTGTATGTGGAAAACCCAAAAGACTCCACCCCAAAACTGCTAGAACTCATACAGGAATTCAGTCAAGTAGCAGGCTATAAAATCAATGCACAGAAATCAGTGGCATTCTTATACACCAACAACAAGACAGAAGAGAGACAAATCAAGGAGTTGATCCCATTCACAATTGCACCCAAAACCATAAGATACCTAGGAATAAATTTGACCAAAGAGGCAAAGAATCTGTACTCAGAAAACTATAAAATACTCAGGAAAGAAATTGAAGAAGACACAAAGAAATGGAAAAACGTTCCATGCTCATGAATTGGGAGAACCAACCTTGTGAAGATGTCAATGCTACCTAGAGCAATCTACACATTCAATGCAATCCCCATCAAAATACCATCCACTTTTTTCAAAGAAATGGAACAAGTAATCCTAAAATTTGTATGGAACCAGAAGAGACCCCGAATAGCCAGAGGAATATTGAAAAAGAAAAGCAAAGCTGGCGGCATCACAATTCCGGACTTCCAGCTCTATTACAAAGCTGTCATCATCAAGACAGTATGGTACTGGCACAAAAACAGACACATAGATCAATGAAACAGAATCGAGAGCCCAGAAATGGACCCTCAACTCTATGGTCAACTTATCTTTGACAAAGCAGGAAAGAATGTCCAATGGAAAAAAGACAGTCTCTTCAACAAATGGTGTTGGGAAAATTGGACAGCCACATGCAGAAGAATGAAACTGGACCATTTCCTAACACCATACACAAAAATAGACTCCAAATGGTTGAAAGACCTAAACGTGAGACAGGAGTCCATCAAAATCCTAAAGGAGAACACAGGCAGCAACCTCTTCGACCTCAGCTGCAGCAACTTCTTCCTAGAAACATCGCCAAAGGCACGGGAAGCCAGGGCAAAAATGAACTATTGGGATTTCATCAAGATAAAAAGCTTTTGCACAGCAAAAGAAACAGTCCACAAAACCAAAAGACAACCGACAGAATGGGAGAAGATATTTGCAAATGACATATCCGATAAAGGTCTAGTATCCAAAATCTATAAAGAACTTCTCAAACTCAACACCCAAAGAACAAATAATCCAATCAAGAAATGGGCAGAAGACAGGAACAGACATTTTTCCAAAGAAGACATCCAAATGGCCAACAGGCACATGAAAAAGTGCTCAACATCGCTCGGCATCAGGGAAATCCAAATCAAAACCTCAATGAGATACCACCTCACACCAGTCAGAATGGCTAAAATTAACAAGTCAGGGAACGACAGATGTTGGCGGGGATGTGGAGAAAGGGGAACCCTCCTACACTGTTGGTGGGAATGCAAGCTGGTGCAACCACTCTGGAAAACAGTATGGAGGTTCTTCAAACAGTTGAAATTAGAGCTACCATTCGATCCAGCAATTGCACTACTGGGTATTTACCACAAAGATACAAATGTAGGGACCCGAAGGGGTACGTGCACCCCAATGTTTTTAGCAGCAATGTCCACAATAGCCAAACTGTGGAAAGAGCCAAGATGTCCATCGACAGATGAATGGATAAAGAAGAGGTGGTATATATACACAATGGAATATTATGCAGCCATCAAAAGGAATGAGATCTTGCCATTTGCAATGACGTGGATGGAACTGGAGGGTGTTATGCTTAGTGAAATAAGTCAATCAGAGAAAGACATGTATCATATGACCTCACTGATATGAGGAATTCTTAATCTCAGGAACAAACTGAGTGTTACTGGAGTGGTTGGGGGTGGGAGGGATGGGGTGGCTGGGTGATAGACATTGGGGAGGGTATGTGAGCACTGTGAATTGTGCAAGACTGTTGAATCACAGATTTGTACCTCTGAAACAAATAATGCAACATATTTTAAGAAAAAAGAAAAAGAAGAAGATAGCAGGAGAGGAAGAATGAAGGGGAGTAAGTCAGAGGGGGAGACGAACTATGAGAGATGATGGACTCTGAAAAACAAACTGAGGGTTCTAGAGGGGAGGAGGGTAGGGGGATGGGTTAGCCTGGTGATGGGTATTAAAGAGGGCACATTCTGCATGGAGCACTGGGTGTTATGAACAAACAATGAATCATGGAACACTACACCAAAACAAATGATGTAATATATGGTGATTAACATAACAATAAAAAATTTAAAAAAAAAGAAGTGAAGCCCATCTGTCATGCATTCATTAGTTCGGCAAATTTCGTCACAGTTCATTCACAGTTTCTCCACCTGCGCACTGAAGTTGAACCCCTTTTGCCTGTTACTTTTAGTCTAAAGTGGGAAAGATGGCAGGGGCATCCTCCATCTTGACAGACTACCACCCTCAGTCTTCTTTGTTAATTTGTTTGAGTCTCACCTGAATTTACTAAAGAACAGAGGCAAGATTAATCTTGGGCAATGTTCATTGTAATCCTAAGGTTTCTCTGTTTTTTGTTTTTTGTTTTTTTCCCCAGCAATTCTTTGCATTCCTAAAAAAACAGATGCTTAGCAAGGAGACAAAGTTGAAAAGCAGAAAAGCTGTGGGCAAGGGCTTCAAGCCAGTCAATGATATGGTGGTCCTATGTCTTGTCCCCAATAACTCATTAACAAGCCAAATTTCTGGTTTTTTAGTGTGACATTTGTGGCTTTCTTTTTCTTTTACTTTTTTTTTTTTAGAGAGAGAGTATGCACGCATGTGTGCACACGTGCATGAGAGGGAAACGCAGAGGGAGAGAGAGAATCTTAAGCAGACTCCATGCCCAGCACAGAGGCCAATGTGGGGCTCAACCTCACAATTCTGAGATCATGACCTGAGCAGAAATCAAGAGTCCGATGCTTAACCAACTGAGCCACCCAGGCACCCGACGTTGGTGGCTTTCTGCCACATTGCCATGTGAGTAGCATCTAAACACAAGAATGGTACAGATTAAATTTTTAAAAACTTTACAGTGCTATTATTTATAAGTTTCAGATTTAAAATTCAATCTCTATTAATCCCTGGAGAAGAAAGACTAAGTGGCCTCTGCAGCCTCAGCTCCTGTTGTCAGTATCCCCCTCTCTACACCTTGAGGTACAACGAGGGAACCGTGGGTGAGACTGAACAGCCTGCATATTAGGATATATACCAGTGCCAGTCTGTTATTTCTGTGACCCTCTATTCTGGCCGTGGGGGCTAGACTAGTACCTGTTCCGGCATCAGGTAGGAAGACAGTACCCTTGTAGAGTATTTAACCACCTCCCACTGTTGTGCAGGGTCAAATCTTTCACTGACACAACCTATTTGATTTTTGTCAGAATTTAAAAGTTTTATCTTTTATGTTCTTATATTTCAGATTTTCTATCTCTGCTCAGTATTGCATTCCAGATAATTTGATCTCGGCAACCCAGCAAACCTCCAGTTCTCTAGTTCTCCTTCAGGGACAACTGTATCTAGTCTAGTCTAGTCGTCTAGTCTTTTAAAGCATTTACTATTGGATTCTCCACCCACACCCCCAATAATGACTAGCTACTCTCTTCTCTAATAAAGACAAAGCATATAGAAGTGTCTACTAAATATGTATTTGTTATTTCAAGACAGAAAAAAAGTTGTAGGGCAACAATCTTACAAATCATCAAATGAAAAAGTATTAGAACAACCATGTAATAGTCTCTCTTTTTTCCTTTTTGGGAGACTAATCAATGCTAGTCAATGCTAGCTAGGATGCACGGAAGTAGATAGTTTCATATATTATAGGTGTCCGTATCAGTTGGTACAATATCACGAAGCAACCACTGATAGACAATACATATCAGGAACCCAGTAGTTTAAGCTCATGAGACATATGGACTATAGGTAATACTTTGGAAAGAACATGAATTTGAAAATAAAATAGTAATTATATATGAGATACAAATTATTACTATGGACTATAAGCTGGAAGAAAATGTGAACAGTATTTGGTTCGAGGTGGTATAATTATAAGTGATATCCTTTCTGCTTTTCTTTTTTAATAAATGTTCTTGTACTAGCCTTCTTTTTTTTAATTGAGTAAAATTCACATAGTGTAGAATTAACCATTTTTGAAGTGCAATCCAGTGGCATTAAGTACATTCACAGTGTTAGGCATCTATCGCCTCTCTGTCGTTCCAGAACATTTCATCCCCCCAAAAGGAAACCCTGTCCTCAGTACACAGCACCCCTCACCCCTCTTCTTCCCCCGGCCCTGGCAACCACTGATCTGCTTTCTGTCTTTATAGATTTACCTTTCTGGATATTTCATATAAATGGAATCATGCAATATGTGCCCTTTTGTGTCTGGCTTTTCACTTAGTATAACGCCTTCAAAGTTCATCCATGTCATAGTATGTATCCATGTCATAGTATGGAATAGTACTCCATTGTATGAATATACCACACTTTGTTAACCCATTCATTCATTGATGGACATTTGGGTTGTTTTTATTTTTCAGCTATGGGAAACGGTGCTTCTATGAACATTCGTGTACAGGTTTTTGTTTGAAGACCTCTTCTCAATTTGTTTGGGAATATCCCTAGGAATGTTTTTAGAAAGCCAGATCTAGTCACTCGGCAAAGGCATATTTACCCATTTTTCTTTCTGAATTTGTGTGCAGCATTTTGGATGTGATGGAACACAGGAAAGGAGACCCTAGGGTTGTCCTCCCATACCACGGTCCCAAGCGAAAGTCACGGTAAGTGTGTGAGCCCTGGTGGGCTGCCACAGGGGTCCTAAGGAGTAGGTGCTCTAGTTCAGTGCAACTCAAAATGCAGGCTGGGGGCTGGGTGCCGGTGGGTGAACAGTGTAGTACCACTCAGCAGGTTGGCATTTTGAGTAGTGTTACTTAGCACTGGTAATGTGCTGAGCACCGATAAGAATCTGGGGAGGTTTTCGATAAGACCGATGGAGGTCCAAGAATCTTTAAATGAGGGCTAGGAAGAGAGAGAGGTCTTTTCGGTCTTTAGGGGTCTGAAGTAGGTTTCTATTTACCTTGCATGGCAGCCTCAGGCCATATCCGGAGGCGGGGAAAGGATGAGAAGAATTTGCACTACCCTCTACGCTAGCAGACCTCCCCACGCCATTTATGACTCAGAGCTGGCTTAGTGGATTGATGGTTACCTGGGCAACAGATGTCGTATGGCTCTCATCGATAGTTCTGCTCTGTGTGTGACAACTTGCTCAGGACCGCTGGGCTTTGCAGTGTTCTTCTGAAACAGTTGGAGCTCTTATCTGGGATTTGCTTCCAGTTTCATTACAGAAAGCTGGTCCCAAAATTACACACATGGCCTGAATGCACCTCTACTTCTGTTTCCTGCAAGAAGAATAAAATCATAAAAAAGGATTACAAATGGAGAAAACAACTCCCTCGATGAAGTGGATGGAAATTCATTTACATATTATTTTTTGAATGTCTTATATTTAAGCCCACAGGAGCCCCTGGAAAGATATTACAAAGATATTGCAGCCAGGAAAAGAACCCAACTACCTGAGAAAGAGTTGTTCCTCTTAATAGGATGTGGAGATTAATCTCAATTGGGCATCAGACATCAGCCAAGTGCTCAAAAACCACTGAGGCAGAAAACGTTGCAGGTTTTTAATCAAAGTTCCGGCTGGGTCAGAGTGATGTTCCAGGTTAGCTCATCTTCACATTAATGCTCCAGCCCAAGTTGGGCAGCCTTTAACATTTTCCTTAAGTACAGAGTGCTTTAATTAAGGGAAGCAAAGCAAGCAGCTGGTGGGAATTGTTCGGCTGTTAAGTCTTCAATGCCAAGGCCCAATCTGGGGCACTTCTTACCAAGCTTTCAGTATCATTCTGGAGTATGAATTTGGGGTAGTCAACAAGTGTTTGCCAGCAGTGAATGGTGAGATTTCAGCACAAGATTCCCACCACCACCACCACCACCACCACCACCACCACCAAAGCCATCCTGACCTGAATTCAGGTTTTATCCCTTGGGTAAGCATTAGCTTCAACTTTTTAGTGCTAGGATTTTCAGGTGAATAACTTCACCCCCTAAGTTCTCGACTGAGAATCTGAGAAAATTCAAATCAAGCTTCCTGAAACTCTGGCTCTGGGAGATTCTCTTAGAAACCCCCGTGGCCCTTTCAGATCTGTTCTTTTCTTCTACGTGGCAAATAGGTTTCATATGTGATTCATGCTGGTCCTGGAGTGCTGGAGTGAGAAGGATTTTAAGGCCACTTTAGGGTTCAGCAACAAACCATGCTGTGGGCCTGCCTCAGATGCAGGAAGGGATTTCCATACCTGACCTTCTGTCTGACTTCAAGTCTGTGGTGGATTCCTACCCCTTGGGAAGGTGAGTCCCTTGGCCTGGGATCCCATCCTCCAGGCCTGCCTGCCTCCTCAGCAGTAGGATGGGGTGGAATGGTTTTGAGCTCAGACTGACCTAGATTCAAGCCCCAGCTCCAATAATTATTAGCTTTGTGACTTTGATGAGAACATTAATTGAAAAAAACCTAAGTAGACTATCCAGCAGAGGACCCGGCTTTGGTAGGTGCTCTATAAGTTATACTTCTCTTTTACAACTCAACTCGAGCTTGTTTTGGAAACTGTTTCTGGCTCTTTTATCTACTATGGCCTCCCAGGTACCCCTCCACTCTCTCTTTTTCCATTTTCCCGGTGACTGACATTTTCCTCCTCTCCCCCCGCACTAGACTGAGCCACTGGAGTGTTTATATTTGTTGTTCAAGAAATGCTGCTTGCTGATGGTTAAGTGCTTCTTAACTACTGCTCCTTACCCGTCTGCCTTACACGTTGAGATATTCGTGCCTGAGAGATGAAAAGGATCTGTTCCTAAGGCTCCTTCAGCAGTGTCAAGGGCAAGGTAAGCCCTAGCAACATCAGCTCTTCCCAAACAGAAAGGAGCCAGCCACACAGAATGTGAAGAGAGCCTTAGTCATTTCCAGACCATCAAACTACAAAGGAGCTCTTCCGCACTGCCATATGGCCGGCGAAGCCAAATGCATCCAGTGACGAGCGTCACGGTGACACACTGTGCCGAGCTGCTCACTGAGTCGCTGGGATGATAGTACTTCCGATGCTGCTGGGATCAGAATCCCAATGAGGACAGAGGGTGACGCTTCTACCCGGCTGCTCTCCAGCAGTGCGAATCCTCGTTAAACCCTTAACCCTCCTAAATTCCACGTTAGGGGCTTAAGCGTGGCGTTGGGTGACCTTATGAAGAAAGTCATGAAATGTTCTTTATGCCAGACTTGAGAGTGGGAAATTGAGTAGGAAATTCCTTAATGTATTTTCTGTACATTCAACACTGTGCCCACCCCTGTTGTCCCTCTCTGTTCTCCCTTTAGTGGGGAGGAGGTTTCTTAAGTATAAAATACAAATTGTTCTGTGGGAGGTGATTGGTTCTAGCTTGAAAGAGGCTGCCTTATGTGGTGGGTGCCACAAAAACACAGGCAAACAGGACCCTAGTCAAGGAACAGTGGGAGATGAGAGATGGCCTTCACTAACTCCACTCAGGGAGCAATGACAGGATGGGGTTGGGACCCTATGGAGATGTGCGTGGAGACAGTGGACGGGTAGGTGGCTGAGGAGAAGGGACTTCTGTGTGGCCACATGGTACTGAGGCAGCACTTGCTGCAAAGTGGCCCAAAGGAAAGGTAAATAAATATTTATGCCAGCCTTTGGGAGCCACACGTTTTTGATAAGCTGTGAATAAGATTGGGTTCTTCCTGGGGATAGATTAAGACGATCCATCTTTCTAGACTTTGGGGGGCCCAGTGGCAGCGTTACATGGGCATATCTAGTTAAAAAGCAAACAAAAACAAACCAAAATACAAAGGTTCTGATATCTTATCTGCCAAAAAAATTTCTCCCTCTCTCTTTCCATGGTCTAACAGTAACTTTTACTACAAGTCAGGTGCTGTTCAGTGCTTCATGGGTTTTTAACTCTTTTAATTCTGTAGATATTATCATTTCACCATTTCACAGCTTAGGAAATGAGGCAAAGACGAATGAAGTGACTTGAGCAAGGTCCCATGAGCTCACGGAGGCAGATCTGGGACTGAGAGCGTCAGCCATCTGAGAGTAGAGACTGTGCTCCTCACTGCTAGACACTGCTGCCTCTCCTCAGCCAATAAGACCACCTTCCAGATGCCCCCTTTAGTCCTGAACAGCCTCACTGCCCACCCCAACCCTGCCCCGCTGCTCCCCCTCTCTGTAACCTCACACCTGTGCCAGGAGGCCTCCAAGGGGGCTCTCCTGTGACTCGAGGGATCTACGAATCACCTCCAGACTAGACTGGCAGCATGAACTTCATCTTGTAATTATTTTTGAATTCCTTGTGTCCATTCAGTAATAGACACAAAGCCAGCACTGGGAAATGTTTGCCAGATGAAATGAATGAATCAGGATATAAACTTAAGGATATGGAAGAAAACTGGGGCCTAATGGGGCACAAATTGCACCTTGTAATAACATTCGTATTTGTTGACCACCTGCTTCATTCCAGGCAGTGTGCGGAGCACTTCTCGTGCATTGTCCTTTGATCGTTAGCACAACCCGCTAGGGTAGTTCTGCTATTCTCCCCACTGTAAATTGAGGAAAGCGAAGCAAAGCTTAGATTGAGCTCCTCAAGTGCACACAGCTAGTAGTCTACAGATCTGTCTGATGCCAAAGCCACTGATGTTGACCTGCTTGTCTGAGCTTGCGTATTTGTTGTGGGAACATGGCAGAGGGTTTTCCAGTGGCAGTTTTGAAGTCCTACCATCTTTGCTATGGGTTTCCCCAAAACAGTGCTGCATATGATCAGCTTGAAAATCTCTATTTTTCTTATTGGTGTTACATAATCATTGCATTGTTACTACTGCTGGCCTATTCGAGTTGAGCTCTTGCTATATATGACCCTAGGCACTTTTAGTATTTAAATGTCTTTAATCCTTTCAACAACGGCATGAAGAAGTTACTTTTATTAAACTCATTTTACAAATGAGGAAACTGAGGCCCAGAAAGGCAAATTAAAACTTGGGCAAGTTTCCACCATATGGTGAGAGACATGTCAGTATTTAGCCCCAGTCAGTCTGGTTCCAGAGCCTACGTCCTCCACCCCTGTGCTAACTGGACTCACCAGCAGTACTAAGCGCTCCACATCCCTGCCTGTGGCTGCCAGTTCCGTAATCAGCTTGCAGACTTCAAAGGCCAAGGCTTGATCTCTGGATAGCGGTGGTCTGCACCCTAATGCTGGCCAGATGTTCTGCAAACACCTCGGAGATCTAGGCCCTCGGTTATCAAGGAGACCAGGTGGGGATGGGTCAGTGCTAGTTCCCAGCTCCACTGGGAAAACTGCTTCTGATAAAAAGGTCAGAGCTAACTTCTCTATATCATTAAAATACTCGTTCAAACCTCTGCTAGTCAATGAATTTGGCTTACTTGTTTCTCTACGTGCTACACCTGTCCCCACCTGGCTTTCTATGCACAGAATGTTGGCTTTCACATCCATGATTTGCTGAAAGGGTCAAATTCCACACTGGCTGTTTCATCAGAAGGGTGAATACTGTGTGTTTAGATATTTGATGTGTTCAGAGTGAGAGTGTTTTCCAGTGAAAGCTTTGGAGGTTTTCGGGCAGAGCCTAGAGTAACAAGGGATGTTAGAGCTGGCCGGGGGCCTGGGGGGTGGGGGGGTCAAAGTCCAGCACCATCTTTTTTTTTTTTTTTAATAGATAAAGGAGGCCAGATCACCAGCGGCCTGCATCCATCCAGCTAACAAACAGCAGAACCAGGACAAGACATCCCATCTACCATCAACAGGCCACCTGAGGCTGAAATTATGTTTGCTCAAAACTCTTTGGGAATTTATTTTGGCCTCATCAGCAAAGCCCGGGACCTGAAAATGCTATTTCATTGTTGGAGAGGAAAGAGGGATGTGACATCAAGGCATTAGTATCTCTACAGTCAAACTGAAGTGAAAAATGGATCGGCTTTCTGGCCAATTTGATCAATCAGGGTAATCAACAGGAAGTTACTTCCTCAAATATCCAGGTTCTATATTTGAAGTAACTGCTCTATGTATGTTAATTCTATGTAACTTGATGTAAGTACTCTGTGTATTTCAGTATGCTTCTATGGACAAGATCATTTTGAAGTTTTGGTCTTTTTATCCTTGGCTGCTAGGAAAATTGTCACACCATTTACTAGATCGCATATACCATTAGCCTTTGACAAATGTTTGCATGTGAAACAAGTCTGTCATTTAAAAAATAAATTT
This sequence comes from Callorhinus ursinus, assembly GCF_003265705.2. Taxonomy (NCBI): domain Eukaryota; kingdom Metazoa; phylum Chordata; class Mammalia; order Carnivora; family Otariidae; genus Callorhinus; species Callorhinus ursinus. The sequence continues at coordinate 43,331,837 of NW_027397067.1, read as the reverse complement.
GTGGTATGGGGTATCCATTTGAGGTAATGGAAGAGTTCTGGAACTAGATAATAATGGTGGTTGTACAACATCATGAATGTGCTTAATGCCACTGAATTGTACACTTTGAAATGGCTAAAATGGTAAATTACATGTTATGTGTATTTTTTCCATAATAAAAAATAGATATAAAACCTAATTATTATAAATAAGAAAAAAATTGGTTCAGTTGCAAAAGAAATGTATTTCACTGACTTATTCAGTAAATATATATGGAGTCACCTGCCACGAGTCAGGTGCATATTAAAAGAAATATTTGAGGGTGCCTGGGGGGCTCAGTCAGTGAAGTGTCTGCCTTCAGCTCGGATCATGATCCTGGAGTCCCAGGATCGAGCCCTGCATCAGGCTCCATGCTCAGTGGGGAGTTTGCTTCTCCATCTGCTCCTTCCCCTGGCTTGTGTTCTTCCTCTCTCTCTCTCTGTCTCTCTCTCTAAAAAATACAAATAAATAAAAATCTTTAAAAAAAAAACAAAGAAATATTTGAAAGTACTTGCTAACTGTAGAGTGTTATGGAAATGTAAGTTATGTTTGTGTATAATGCATGTGTTTGTGAATGAATACTGGATACTGTCCATTCACTCTTCACCCTTCTCCACCTTGCTTTCTGTTTTGGGACCCTCCTCTGAAGGGACTGCAGCAATGGATTTCTTTACCATTTGGCAACCTATACTGGGTTTCACGAATGGGAGGGGCCAGAGAAAGGAGATAGGGAGGGCAGAGTGTGAGGTTGGGGTATATATCTCTTCAACTCCCTTCCTGGCAGGTCATTGTAAATTGGTTGTATCCTTCCACCAAAGGACAAAGCTCCTTGTGGTCAGCCTTCTCTCATAGCTACCATCAGAGAGTTTCAGGAATACATAACTCTTTTATTAAACAATCCTCAATTACCATGTATGAGTACGCCAACAGATTCCTGCCAGAGCTCTGGCCAGTATGGCAGGTGTGCATTTGTGTGTGTGTGTGTGTGTGTGTGTGTGTGTGTGTGTGTTGGTGGGGGGGGGGGGATGGTAGACATTTTCCCTGCCCCAACTCATTATCTAAGGCAATTGGAAGTGCATAAATTAAAATTTGTCTGAGAAATCCAGAAGAATTTGGAATAGTGAGAACTGAGTTTTAAAGATTCCACTTATGGTTTCTTCTAGGTGATTGTGGTTTTTTGTTTTTCATCTTTTTTAACATCATGTCTCATGGTTGAAAAGGTGACTATACTCCAAATGGGAGACCATTCTCTGAAATTCCCATGATTTTAGAAAAAATGGACTTTGAATTGACAGAGTTTTGAAGTATTCAATATCTTTTATTGTAAAACAAGAAAGCCCCATTTCAACTAGGGACTACTGATTGCTCAAAACACTCTTTTGAATAAACCTATATTAGTTTAATGAAGTTTTCCTGTGATTAGTAAAATTTACTACAATTATATTCAAACCCCAAATTATGGGCCTTATACACATGAAATACAGCACTGGTTTAAGGCAATTAGTTTAATCACTTTCCCGATGTGAAATGGAATAGGGACACTAGAGAGCAGGGCTGCCCATAGCACACTGTGTGAAAAGGCCAGCCCTCCTTGTTGGTCCTTGCAGGATAGAGCCTTACTTTCTCATGACTGCCGCTGCCCTTTCCTCCACAGCACATGACATTTTACAAAACAATGCACCACAGAGTGGTGCCTTGTTACTGTTCATCAACATCCTCAAGCTGTGTCGTTCAGGCCTTCCTCACCATGCATCTGGACAGTTGCCACCTTGCTTCCTCGTGTGCTCAGGCATGATATTCACACTGCAGAGGGTGCCTGGGCCAAAGCAAGGCTTAAAGCCAGCCTGCACTCTGCCCATCAGATCTGTTTCGGTTGTTTCAACAAAAAAGAGGCGACTTTTTCTAATTTGCTCGAAAGTGGCAATAGCAGCCCAATTGCTAGTGTCTCCTGACTGGTCTCTCTTCCTCTGGTCTTGCTCTCCTTTTATTTATCCTTTTACTAGAATAAACTTCTAAAATGCAGGTTTTGACCACAATGAGATACCACCTCACGCTGGTCAGAATGGCTAAAATGAACAAGTCAGGAAACGACAGATGTTGGCAAGGATGCGGAGAAAGGGGAACCCTCCTACACTGTTGGTGGGAATGTAAGCTGGTGCAGGCACTCTGGAAGACAGTATGGAGGGTTCTCAAAAAGTTAAAAATAGAACTACCCTATGATCCAGCAATTGCACTACTAAGTATTTATCCAAAGGATACAAACATAGTGATTTGAAGGGGCACCTGCACCCCAATGTTTATAACAGCAATGTCCACAATAGCCAACAGATGAATGGATAAAGAAGACGTGGTATATATGCACCATGGAATCTTACTCAGCCATCAACAAGAATGAAATCTTGCCATTTGCAATGACGTGGATGGAACTAGAGGGTATTATGCTAAGTGAAATGTCACTCAGAGAAAGACATGTATCATATGATCTCACTGATACGTGGAATTTAAGAAACAAAACAGATGAACATAGGGAAAGGGAAGGAAAAATAAAATAACATGAAAATTGAGAGGGAGGCAAACCAAAAGGGATGCTGAACTCAAGGAAACAAATTGAGGGTGGCTGGAGGGGTGGTGGGTGGGCAGATGGGGTAACTGGGTGATGGGCATTAAGGAGGACACTTGATGTAATGAGCACTGGGTGTTATATGCGACTGATGAATCACTAAATTCTACCTCTGGAACTAATAAAAAGAACCAAAAGTAAAAAAGTAAAATGCAGGTTTTGAAAGCATGATGAAACAATTTGAAGAAGATGCAAATAAATGGAAAGATAGCTTGTGTTCATGAATTGGAGGAATTACTATTGTTAAAATGTCCATACTACCTAAGGGATTTACACATTCAGTGCAATCCCTATTAAAATTCTGTAACATTTTCACAGAAATAGAAAAGAAAATCCTAAAATTCACAGTGAATCACAGAAGACCCTACATAAAAACAGCAGTGTTGTGAAAGAAGAACAAAGCTGGAGGCATCATACTTCCTGATTTCAAACTATATTATGAAGATATAGTAATCAAAACTGTGGTTACTGGCCTAAAAACACACATAGAGACCAATGAAACGGATAGAGAACCCAGACACAAACCCTTGCGTAGATGGTCAAATGATCTTCATCAAGGATGCCAAGAACACACAGAGGGAAAAGGACAGTTCTTTAATAAATGATCCTGGGAAAACGAAATATCTACATGCAGAAGAATGGAATTGGACCCTTACCTCACTCGATATACAAAAGTCAACTCAAAGTGGATTAAAGACTTAAATGTAAGACCTGAAACTGTAAAACTCCTAGAAGAAAACATAGGGGAAAAGCTTCTTGATATTGGTCTGAGCACTGATTTTTTGGATATGACCCCAAAAGCACAGGAAACAAAAAGAAAAATAGACAAGTGGGATTGCATTAAACTAAAAAGCTTCTGCATAGCAAAGGAAACAATCAACAGAGTGAAGAGGCAACTTATGGAATGAGAGAAGATACTTGCTTATCTGATAAGGGGCTCACTTAAAAAATATATAAGGAACTCAACAAAAAATGGGAAAAGGACCCAAATAGACATTTCTCAAAAGAAGACAAATGAATGGTCAAATAGATACAGAAATATATGAAAAATGGTCAACATCACAGATCATCAGGGAAATGCAAATCAAAACCACAATGAGATATCACCTCACACCTGTGAGAGTGGCTGTTATCAAAAGGTAAATCTTGGCAACGATATGGAGAAAAGAGAACCTTTGTGCACTGTTGGAGGAAGTGTAAATTGGTACAACCATTATGGAAGATAGTATGGAGGTTCCTTGAAAAATTAAAGTAGAACTACCCTGCGATCCAGTAATCCCACTTCTGGGTATTTATCCAAAGGAAACGAAGTCAGTATCTCCAAGAGGTATCCGTACTCCCCTGTACACTGCAGCATTATTCACAATAGCCAAGATACGAAAACAACCCAAGTCCCTTGATGGATGAATGGATAAAGAAAATGTGATATATATGTAATTAACCTTCAAAAAAGAAGGGAGTCCTGTCATTTGCAACAACATGGATGAGCCTGAAGGACATTATGCTCATAAGTGAAATAAGACAGGCACAGAAAGAAAATTCTAGTCTACTCACAGAGATAGAGAGTAGTATGGTGGTTGTTGGGGTAGGGGGCGGAATGGGGTAGGGGCGCGGAATGGGGTAGGGAGCGGAATGGGGTAGGGGGCAGAATGGGGAGATATTGAATGGAAAGAATAAAGAAACAGGTGCTTGGGTGGCTCCATCAGTTAAGAGTCAGACTCATGGTCTCAGCTTGGGTCTCAAATCTCAGGGTCTGAGTTCAAGCCCTGTGTTGTGCTCCATGCTGGGTGTGGAGCCTCCTTAAAAAAAAAAAAGTTGACAGAATGAAGAGAAAGATGAGAGTTTGAGAGTTTCACCATGCCGCTTCTGCTTAAACTGTTCAGTGGCTCCCCATTCCAGAGGGCAGCGTGCCTCAAACTTCTATGTACATATGAATACCCGAGGGTGGGGTGGGGGAGACAGGTATAGAACTTGTTAAAGTGCAGAATCTAATTCACTAGATCTTGGGTGGAGCCTGAGACTCTGCATTTCTAACAAGCTCCAGGTGAAGCCACTGCTTCTGGTTGGCTGACCACTTTGAATAGCAAGGTTCTAGAGCAGTACTGTCCAATAGAACTTTCAACAATGATGGAAATGTTCTCTATCTGGGCCGTCCAATATGGTAGCCACTAGTCTTACGTGACTATTGAGACTGGCTAATGAAATGTGGTTATTGAAATGTGGCTTGGTGACTGAGGAACTGAATTTTAAATTTTATTTGATTTTAGTTCCTTTAAATTTAAATAGCCACATGTGGCTAGCGGCTACTGTATTGGACAACACAGTTGTAGAAGGAAACACCTCCATTCTCACTATGATGTACAAAGCCCTCCCCTGATCTGTCTTTTGCCTACATCTTGCTGCTTATTTCTTGCCCTTCCTTGTTTCTTATTTTATGGTACAATACCAGGAAACTATGATAACTTTCCAAACAGACCAGTGGTTTCCACACCCCCACTTTGCACATGCTGTTCCCTTTGCCTGAATGCCTTTTTCCATGATTTGTGCCCAGTAATGTCACATCTGCTTTCCTGCTTCAGTCTTGGCACCCCCTCCTCTGTGAATCCTTCCCTGACTTTCCTGCTAACAGCGATCATTTACCATCTACAGGTTTTGAGGGCCCTTCACACACATTATTTCATTCAACCTGCACAGTAAGCCTGGCAGAAAAAAAACAAGCTTGAAGCAGCTTGCCCAGGGTCACAGAGCTAGAAAGCAGACAATCATAAATTCAGATGCAGGTCTGCCTGATTCTGAAGCTGATGCTTTGCCCCCCATACACCATGGTGACTTCTGCGGGCCCCATGCTGGTATACAGACAGCACTAATCCCATAGTGGGGAAATAAGTTGTCTACAGTCTCTCTTCTCCATGGGATTGTAAGCTATCAGAGGCCACAGACTAGGTGTTATTTATTTCTGTATCCCATGAGCCCGTCACGACTGTTGGATTACTGTGGTTGCATCTATATGCATGTTTCCACTCTCCAGCTCCTTTGTAAAACCCATGTGTGCAGTGACTGAGTTTTATGCCACTGATGTGCTTGGTGCTCAAAAGGCTGCTCACGAGAGTCTGAAGAAGTGAATTAAGAACTAAATGAGTATGTGGACCATGGGCAACATTGGCAAGGATTTTGTCAGAAGCCCAGGGAGAAGGATTCTTGCTAAGCAGCGTTTGGACTTCGAAACCAAACTATCCCTTTCATTCTTTTCATAATTTACAGAATGCTCTTTTTTCCCCCTACACTCTTTCACTTTCTATCTCTTGAGTTTCTTTGGCTCTAAATTATACATTTGAATTCTGTTCATTTGCTTTAAAAATATTGAACAACTCAATCACAAACAAAACTCTGGGCTAGGCCCTCGGGGATCTAGAGTATAAATCGAATCAAACATGTTCCTCACCCTCGGACGAGCTAAGCCTCGTGCAAGAGAGAGATGGGTCCCCAAATAGTGCCAAGGAGAAAGCAAGGAGAGAGAGTCAAGGGGGTGCGGAGGGCTGAATATGGAAGCAAACTGCAATAATAAAGTGTTGATGTGTGCTTCCCTTCAAATCTGCCTAATTAGTGTGGCCAGTGTTCTCCTGAATTAACATCTTGTGAGGTGTACTTTATTAAGAATGTAAGAGAATGGGGATGTGTATGTGCCACCAGCAGGACCCAAGAGTATAATTGGTACGACCTTTATAAAGGGAATTTGCAGTACCATTCAACTTCTTTAAAAACATGCATGTCCTTTGTTCCAGCAATTCTACTTGTAGGAACTTATCCTAAAATAATCATCATGGCTGTGTCCTGAGTTTTATCAGCAAAGACTTTACTGTAATATTGTTCATAATGATTTAAAAAAGGTGCCTCGTTAGTGCAGTAGGTAGCACGTCAGTCTCATATAGTGATTAAAAAATGCAAAAAAACAAATTTCTAACCCAGGGGGAATGAAAGAATTTAAATCCATGTGATTGAAAACTATTCAGTCATTAAAAGTGGTATGAACTGTATGTATCGATACGAAGCAACATCATTATCTATTCTTAAGAGAGAAAAGCAGGTCACAACATGGCATGCACCATATGATTTCCTAATCTGGGGAGGGAAAGTTTGAGGGTGTTCATGCACAGATGAAACAAAGGCTTTAAGAGCCAAAGAGTTGCTTCCTGCGCTCTCTGGGTGATGGGATTAGATTAGTTGTGTCTTCATGCTTTTCATCTGTATCTGCCACTTTTTATGACAGAAAAATGCCTTCTTAAAAACATGAAGACACTAATCTGTTCCATGGTGTCATTTTAGCCTCGTCTCTAATTACAGAGTATCTTCTGGAAGATCCAGGATACTTTACAAGAGATCCATAGGCGGCCAGTTGCTTGGAAATAGGTCCGGTTTGGGGAAGTCACGCTCTTTCCTGTCATCATTCAATGTCCTCATTCCTTGATTTCCAATATCCATTACTTTCCTGTTTCTGCTTCCAAACTCAGCCATTGGCGCCATCTCCCCTTTGTCCAGCTTTTACTCGATCAACGCGCCGCAGAGGTGGGCCATCCGGAGCAGAAGCCTTCCTGTCCTCAAAGGCTGGTGGCCCAGGCACATTTCTCACTGCATGATTTCCTTTTGTTTGCCGTTGCATTTTGACAAATAACTTCCAATCTTTGCTGTCATCCTGGTTTCTTGATCTTTTTTTTTTTTTTTTTTTTTTGGTAGTGCTGGGAGGGGGGCTGCTGTTGTCTCTTCTCTCTTCTGCAGGGTTTCCCAAGTTTCATAGATGGTAAGGAGTAGCGGTCAGATGCTGGGCCCTCAAGAATTGTCCCACTTGCCAGGAGCTTATTAGTCGCAAAGGAAAAGCAAGAAGTAATAGGAACCTGTTCTAGCATCTAGACATTTCTTGATCTGTAAAACAGACATGGAAAAAGAGGAAAAGAAGATAAAGAATAGCTTCCTGGTTTGTTCCCACAAACACAAGATAGGTTTTAGAAGCATTACATGAGCTCCTTCAAGGAAAATTCACATCATCATCCTAAAGAGTTGTTGAGCTTTGCATAAGGTAAGAGAGAGATTTTTAAGAACCAAATTCGAAAATGACTTAGACCGATTTTTTGCTACCTGAGGAGTGTGGCTTAAGCCACCTGCATGCATTTTTCGCAGGACTTTTATAACGGATCCCGGCTCCCTGATGCCACTCTGCATCGCAGATCGTGTGACAGGAGATCCAAGAGCAGCTGAGTGCCATAGGCACAAGGAGAGGGCTGTGCCCTAGGAAGCGCCGAGATGGTGGGAGTGGAGCCAAAAGCTGAGAGCTCACATCCATGAACCAGCTGGAATAAACCAGCAACCATTCAGCAGGTTGGTAGGCGAGGCAAATGCTGAGAGCAAGGAGATGTACCCCAACTCCCCAGCTGGTGTGGCAAGATGCACCCCAACTCCCCAGCTGGTGTGGCAAGATGCACCCCAACTCCCCAGCTGGTGTGGCAAGATGTACCCCAACTCCCCAGCTGGTGTGGCAGAAGCGTTGGCCCAGCCCTTAACCTCAGGGGTAGGCGGGGTCATATGTCAGCATAACGTCATCTCTTTGTCTCAGGGATTGTTTCAGAGATGAGGAGGGACCAAATGGAAGCTCACCAGTGCTACTACACATTCCCATTGCCACGGGGATTGCTTCAGGCTTGCCAAGTGCAAGATTTTGTTTAACAGATGGGGAAGAAAAGACCTGTTTTTTTTTTGCACCTCACTTACCATCCTTCTCTTACCTTGGATCTATAAAGGTACCTAGTCTTCTTTTCTTTGACTTACTTTCCAAGGAACCAGTACCACAGACAGAGTTGGTGCAGATGGCTACTGGAAGTTGAGGATAACGGAGGTGGTTACAGACCACATGGAACAACAAGCAACACGAGATATTAACCTGTTCTTTAAAGTCTCCGTGCAGCCCCTCCAATCTGGCTCTCTTTCCCCGAAGGAGGCACCAGTTTCCACCATCATACTCAGCACCTTCCTCTGGCCCCAACTTCCTTGCATTTCTTTATTCTCCCTCATCTTCTTGGGTCCCTCTTCTCTCCCTCTGTGCCTGTTCTGTTAAACTAAAACACTTTCATTTCCTTTGTAAGTGAGTTCAGCCTTCCCTTGCCCTGTCTTCTTCTTCATATCAAGGCCTATGTTTATTCCCTCCACACCCCAGTGAATGACTGGAGGTGTTTCCTAAACAGAAATTTCCTTGCTCTTCAAGAGGAATTCTAATGTAGCCTCCAGCTTTTAAAATTTATTTTCTCTATGTTCAACTATTAAAGACAATAGGATATGCCCCATTACTCAAACAGACTTAACTGCCTGGACTTTACCACATCCCACATCCCACATCCCATCAGCCACGACCTCCTGTGGATTCTACATCAGAGAAAGCTCTCAAATTGAGCCTTACCCCTCCTACCCAACTCCACTCTACAGCTCTAGTTTAGGCCATCACTGTCTCTCTCCTAGACTGGAGTTTCCAAGTACCAATACACAGATTCTGGTGAAATGTGCACCAATCTGAAGGAACAAATAAAATTAAGGATGATGCCGTCATTTTCTCCCTAAGTCTAAATTTATTTATAATGGAGAATTCAAAACTGAATATCTGCATGTTAATGAATGAAGTTGGACCCTTACCTTACACCATATACCAAAATTAATTCAAAATTAATACTACAAAAATAAAACTATAAAACTCTTAGAAGAAAACATAGGGTAAAGTTTCATGATATTAGATTTGACAAAGATTTTTTTAGCTATCATGCCAAAGGCACAGGCAACAGCAGAAAAAGAGAGATAAAAATTGGACTTCATCAAAATGAGAAACTTTTGTGCATCAAAGGACACTACCAACAGAGATAAAGGTAATCCATGGAATTGGAGAAAATATTTGCAGATCATTTCTCTGATAAGAGATTAAAATTCAGAATATATAAACAAGTCCTGTAACTCAACAACAGCAAAACAAACAACTCACTTAAAAAATGGGCAAAGAGGGGGGCGCCTGGGTGGCTCAGTCATGAAGCGTCTGCCTTCGGCTCAGGTCATGATCCCAGGGTCCTGGGATCAAGCCCCGCATCGGGCTCCCTGCTCGGCGGGAAGCCTGCTTCTCCCTCTCCCACTCCCCCTGCCTGTGTTCCCTCTCTCGCTGTGTCTCTGTCAAATAAATAAATAAAATCTTAAAAAAAAATGGGCAAAGAGGGGCACCTGGGTAGCTCAGTGGGTTAAGTGTCTGACTTTTTTTGATTTCAGCTCAGGTCATGATCTCATGGTCTTGAGATCGAGCTCCACATGTCACGGGCCCTGAGCTCAGTGTATTCTGCTTGTCCCTCTCCCTCTGCTTCTCCCCCCACTCACGGTTTTCTCTCTCTCAAATAAATAAATAAATAAAATTTTTCTTAAAAAATGGGCAAAGAACTTGAACAGACATTTCTCCAAAGATGTACAGATGGCCAATAAACCCATAAAAAGATGTTCGTCATAACTAAGCATTAGAGAAATGCAAATCAAAACCACAATGAGATACCACTTCACACTCAATCAGATGGCAATTGTTAAAAAAAAGAAAGAAAATAACATGTGGCTGGTAAGGATATGGGGAAATTGGGACCCTTGTGCATTGCTGGAAGGAATGTAAAACAGTGCAGCCACTGTGGAAAACAAGATGATGGTTCTTCAGAAAATTAAACATAGACTTTCTATATGATCCAGCACGTCTACTTCTGAGTATATACCCCAAAGAACTGAGAGCAGGAACTCAAATAGATATTTGTATATCCATGTTCACAACAGCATTATTCAGAATAGCCAAAAGGTAGAAACAAACTCACTGTCCATCTACAGATGAATGGAAAAATAAAACATGCAATATCGTTCGGTCTTAAAAAGGAAGGAAATTCTGACACCTGCTACAACATGGATGAACCTTGAAAACATTGTGCTAAGTGAAATATGCCAGTCCCAAAGGGACAAATACTGTATAATTCCATTTCTATGAGGGACTTAGAGCAGTGAAACTCACAGAGACAAAGTGGAAAAACGGCTGCCAGGAGCAGGGGGGGATGGGGAAATGGAGAGTCAGTGTTTGAGGGGGACAGAGTGTCGGTTGGGGAAGAAGACAAAGTTCTGGAGAGGGATGGTGATAAATGTCACACAATGTGTGGATGTACTTAGTGCCATAATACTGTACACACAGAAATGGTTAAATTATCACTTTTATGGCATATATATTTTACCACAATAAAAAAAAAGCTATAAAAGAAAAAAAAAGAACTCACCTTTAATCTAAGATTGTCCTTCATACTTTTTTGTATGAAAATGTGTTTCATTAAAAACAAAATCTTAAATAATATTTTTCCCCTTAATCTTTCTTTGGCAAAACCAATAAAGTTGACAAATTTCAATAATACTATTATTATTGTAGTCTATGAAATCTTAGAAGTTCTAAGCTACCTGATAACTTCCTTTCTTGTCTCCCCAACATCACTCCAGAGTGGTATTTCTAACATCTCATCATGTCACTCCTCCCTGTTTCAAATCCTTCAGAAACTCGCCGTTACTCACCCTGGTGGTGTGAAGAGGCAAGGAAAGATATCCCGCCTAGAATCTTCAGAAGGAGTGCAGCCCTCCCAACATCTTGATATCAGACTTCCAGCCTCAGAACTGTGAGAGAATAAATTTCTGTTGTTTAAAGTGACTGGGTTTGATGAATGGACAAAGAGGACACACACACACACACACACACACACACACACACACACACACACAGTGGAATATTACTCGGCCATCAAAAAGAATGAAATCTTGCCATTTGCAACGACATGGATGGAGCTAGAGAGTATAATGCTAAGTGAAATAAGTGAGTCTGAGAAAGACAAATACGGTATGATTTCATTCACATGCGGAATTTAAATAAAACAAACAGACAAAGCGGGAAGAGAGGGAAGCAAACCAAGAAACAGACTCTGAACTATGGAGAACAAACTGATGGTGACCAGAGGGGGGGTGGTGGGGGGATGGGTGAAATAGGTGATGGGGATTAAGGAGGGCACTTGCGATGAGCACCAGGTGTGTATGGAATTTTTGAATCGCTATATTGTACGCCTGAAACTAATATAAAACTATATGTTAACTAGCTGGAATCTAAGTAAAAACTTAAAAAAAAATAAAGTGACTTGAGTTTGTGGTGATTTGTGGCAACAGCCTCAGGAAATCAATACTAAATTATTTTTATCTGCTCTTTTAGTAGTAGCACAGATCCTGGTACATATGATAGGTTTTAAAAGAGTGAATTAATTCGTAGATTAATACATGGGGGTGATGAAACAAAGCGTTAAATTGTTTTTGAGTAACTTGGATGGAACATTATAAAATGGCACTTGACGAAAGAGTTCCAGTTTGAGGGTTTTCTAGGAAGAAAATATTTGCCGAGTGCCTGCTGTGTACTAGACGGCGAGATAAGTTTCATTCATAAATTCTATCACAGTGGGAAGTTGTTATAAATTACAGTGGCAAAAGTAAGGTCTTTGGAGCCAAATTTGAGCTCTGATTCTTATTAGCTGTATGACCTTCAGCAAATTACTTAAACTCTCTTAGCCAAAATTTACTTATCTGAAAAATGAGGATGTGATTCCTAACTCCCTGCCCTGTTCTCAGGAGCAAAGGTCAGTTTGAGATAGCTGAGCGCAGCACCTAGCACACGGAAAATCTCAACAAATATTAGTTATCATGAGTGTTGTGGTGGTACGTGCAGAGGGGGTCCTGGAATTGGGGACCAGGGCCCTCACGTGAGAACAGGTGCTAAGTACCCCACTTCTCAAAGTTCAGAGAACTCGGGCATTTGAGGTCCGCTGAGACCCTGCAGGTTTGCTGAGCTGCGCAAGGTGGTGTGGCTTAAGCTATCTTGCCAATATCCTCCTCCTTGGAAGGCTGCATATTCGGGGGAGGGGACTCAGCAGCAAGAGGCTGTTAGGGGGTTACTTGTAGCAGAGGGCTGATGTGGAGAGGGCAAACGCAGATCTGCTCTCCATTCCAGGGACCAGGTAGAAGAAAGACCCTCACAGGGGCCGCCAAAGAACCAACAAATGCGCCTCACCGGAGAACCCATCTTGGACACCTGCCATACACTGGGAACAAATGGCCTGTGGGTGTCAAATGGAAGAGCTGTGGTGACCAACAGAGAGGGTTACTAGCTGACAGCAGGCGGAGGGGGGGTAAGATGAGACCCGTCCCCTTTCTCCTCCCGCAACACCAAAGCAATGCATGCTGGGAAAGAGGAGGTGTGGGTAGCGCAAGAGGGAGGCCGACCACCCTCACTCTGGCAATAATTTCAACCCTGATGGCAACATAGAATCACTTGTGGAATTTAAAATAAAATTCTTTTTTTTTAAAGATTTTATTTATTTGACAGAGAGAGACACAGCGAGAGGGGGAACACAAGTAGGGGGAGTGGGGGAGGGAGAAGCAGGCTTCCCGCGGAGCTGGGAGCCCGATGCGGGGCTCGATCCCAGGACCCTGGGACCGTGACCTGAGCCGAAGGCAGCCACTTAACGACTGAGCCATCCAGGCGCCCCTAAAATAAAATTCTTGATCAGAATATAAGATATTCTGATTTAACTGATCTGGTCTGGAGTGGAATCCAGGTATTGGATATTTTACTTTTTGTTTCTAGGCTTTGACTTTTAATGAAATTTGCTCTGCTGAATTTAAAATTTGTTTGGGACCAGTACACTCTTTATTTCTTCCAATTTCTCCCTTTGGGTATAGCAACACTTGTCCTATATTTCTCTTCTTTTGCAAGAAGATCATTCATTTTTTTCTTTTTCTTAATAACTTCTTTTTTTAATATTTATTTATTTACTTACTTAGAGTGTGCATGATTGGGAGGGGCAGAGGGAGAGGGACAGAGAGAATCTCAAGCAGGCTTCACCCCCAGTATGGAGCCCTACTCCGGGCTCAATTTTACGACCCTGAGATCATGACCTGAGCCGAAACCAAGAGTGGGTCGCTCAACTGACTGAGACACCTAGGCGCCCAATTAATTAATTTTTCTTTTATAAAAAATTATTTTATTCGAATATAGTTGACGTACAATGTTGCATTAATTTCAGGTGTACAACATAGTGCTTCAACTTCCTCTATGTTATGCTCTGCGCACCACAAACGTAGCTCCCCTCTGTCACCATACAATTGCTATTACAACACCATTGACTATATTCCCTATAGGCATTGAAATTTTTAATGAGCAGTGGTTCCCTGAACTGGGAACCACTTCTCTAAAGCCAAAGTATATCCTGTGCTTGGGAGAAAGTGTAAGGTTGTCAGATTTATCGAAGAAAAATGAAAGTATTATATGAGACATCCTTATACAAAAAAGTTATTTGCCTAAAATTATAATTTACTTCGGGCACCTGGGTGGCTCAGTCGGTTAAGTGTGTGCCTTCAGCTCAAGTCAGGATCCCAGGGTCCTGGGATGGAGCCCCACATCCAGGCTCGCTGCTCAGCGGGAAGCCTGCTTCTCCCCCCTCCCTGCTTGTGCTTTCTCTCTCTCAAATAAATAAATAAAATATTTTTAAAAAATAAAATTATAATTTTCTGGGTATTACATATTTTATCTGACAATCCTAAGAGGGAAAGAAAACTATTTGAAATGGATAGAAGATTGAAATTTTAAAATGAACAAGGCAGAATCTTAATGACTAAGAGTAACTGTTTAATAATAAAAAGCTGACTGAGACATTAGGGAATTGGGCTGATCTGTCAAAGTAGCTGCTCCTCAGTCAGAAATGAGTTTGACGTAAGTACAGTTTAGGAGCAATTTCAGGAAAAATACAACCATCTCATGTTTTTGCCCCTGGTGAATTAAGACTCCCAATAAACCAGTCATATCATTCTAACCAGTAACCTTGCCTCAGAGATGAACAAACAAGCCTAGAGAGTTTATGTGATTTGTGCACATTCAACACAGTTGGTAAGTGATAGCGCCAGGCTTGGAAGTCAATTTGACTTAAAAAAAAAAAATAAAAAGAGTAGAAAGTTCTTTCTACTGTGTCGTAATGGCTGTCAGAAGTTTTCTTTGACACCAGTAATACTGCACTAGGAGAGTGATTCCCTAAAACACAGCTGACCTATACAAATAGCCTTTACGGCAGGAAGAGGGCAGGCAGTGGTGGGATTGTTAATTCCGGAGACTTGGGGGAGCCCAGACCCTGCAGACTGGTCCTATTCCCGCCCTCCTGCCCTGCTGTAGGGGAGCCGGGTGAGGGGCTGAGCCGGGGACACTCCCGTCTCCTTGTGTTCTCAGTTGCTGAGCAGCCAAATGGCGGTGACCGCTTGAATGTTTATTTTGTGGCAATTTGCTACTCCTTCATGGTGTCTACTGCTTATATTTCTGTGTTTTAATTAAACGCCATCTCACTGTGCCTGTACTTGTTGTGCTTGAGCTCCGGGACTGTTTCAGGAAAGGGTACAATTTTGTATATCAAATGGCGAAAAATAAACAAAACCACCTGTTCTGCAAGCCCGAGTACTGCCAAGTGTGGAGCTCTCCACCCGCCCTCCCTCCCCTAGAGAGGGCTGGAGGTACACTGTCCCCATCCAAAGTCACCTAGACTGGGGGCTCCCAGCCTCAGGGCCTTGACTATGGGGGGCTGAGAAGAGCTGTGGCGACAGACGGGGGCAGCGGCTCAGGGTGTTGGGGGGAAGACAGACTGCTGAAGGCGGCCCGTCCCCAAATCACCCAAGTCGCACAGATGAATGTGAAGTGGGATAGAACCTACTCCAGAGTAATCCCAGCCTTCCCTCACCCGTTCCCACCACCTGTTAAGGGAAAATGTATCTTTTCCTCTTGAGCTTCCCTCTTTCCTCACCTGCATGGAGGATTCCACATTGCCAGCCCGTGTCCCGGGATTCTGAGATCTGGGATAGGGAGAGGGGCTACAGAGACAGAGGACCAGAAACATGGGAAGGAAGAGAGAGGGACATGCATGGGAGGGGCATGTGGGCTGTGCTGGGAGGAACATTTTTGGTAGAGTTAAGAGTGAGATACAAAGCATCAGGCTGGGAGACAAAGGGTATTTTTTTTTTCCAAATAATTTATTGAGGTGAAATTCACATAACATAAAATTGACTATTTAAAGTGAACAATTCAGTGGCCTTTAGTTACATTCACAGTGTTGTGCATCCGCCATCTCTCTTTCCTAAATATTCTCATCTCTCCAAAGTGAAACCGTGAGGAAGGGTAGTTTAAGATGTTTTGACATGGATTGCGAACTGGATCCTTAATGTTCTTCAAGAGATCCAGGCGAAGTAAACTCTTTCTATCTTATTGTTATTTATCATTTCTCTGTTATCTGTATAACTTTTCCCCCGCCCCAAACCTATCACTTGGCTATCATATTTTGCTAAGCATTTTCAACTTAATAGGTCAAATATGTCTTTTCTTTCAGGGGTTCAGGGTTTTCCATCCTGATAAGGAGAACTCTGATCCATATATTTACTTAGAGTTTCTTCTAAACTATTTATCATCTTATTTTATATAGATGTGAAAAGTCCTTAACGTGTCTAGAATTGTTTTGGCATATGACTGTAAGATGGGATGCAGTTTGTTGTTTTAGAGAATAGTAAGTTGAGCTAGTATCATTTGAGTAACCTATTTTTTCCCTGCTGACTTCAACTATCAACTCTGTTATGTATTAAATGCTCGCGTGTACTGGGATCGATATTTTCAATCCCCTATGCTGTTCCTCTCCTGGTGGTTCTCTTCCTGTACTAGTACACAGTGATTTGATGACAAACGTCTTTTGGAGTGCTCTGATAGCCAATAAGTTTAGGCCTCCCTAACCGTTATTCTTTTTCTTATTTTCTTCTCTTCTGGACATTTATTCTTCCATGTAAATTTTAAGTGCATTGTATCCAGTTAAAAAACAAAACGTGCTGGAAGCAAAGTGAGTCTATTAGAAGTCAAGTTGGTAGATCTCCTTGGTGGGAGGTATGGACCAGGAGGAAGCAGAATGGCGGAGTTCTGGGGACTGGTTATGTTATATTTCTTTACGGAGATGTTTGTTACATGGGCGCATTTATGATTTGAACGCTTTTCTGTATGTATGCGATACTTCAAAATAAAAATTACTTACATTCAAAAAACCTTCTAGGATTATAATTGGGATTGTATTATATTTATATTTTGGGGAGAATAAATTTTTTATGATATTAACTCTTCTGAACAAATTGTATAGTGTTAAAATTTATTCAGATTTTGTTTTATATTTTTTAATATAATTTTTTCACATAGTTTTATACCTTTCTTTTATATTCATCCTTCAATATTTTGAAGATTTTGCCACTAAAATTACTTGAATTTTTTCTCTTATCTATTTTTTAGTGAACATGCTATAGTATAGAGAAGTGACTAATTTTTGTATGCATTTCTATAAGTCTTGCTATCATCAAATTCTTCATTAATTTGAGTTTGGTGTTTTTTTTTTTTTTTAAACTACAGCTTCCTAGGCTTTCTAGTAATGCAATCAGGTCATTGGTGGAAGAAAATACTGTCAAATATTTATGTCAGTTACTTAATTTAATGTTCTTACTGTATTTCCTACAAACATCCAAGGCAATGTTAAACAGTAATGTTAATAGCAGGTGTAAATCTGGAAAAAAAGAGAGAACTATGAGTGAAAAGAATTACTCCAATACCTTATTTCTTTTCAAATATTTATACTAATCACTTCATTTCCTTACCTTATTACATTTGTCTGAGTCTCTAAATCTCTAAGAAAAATGACATTAAAATAACATTAAATGTTGAATTAAAATGACAATAGTGAACATTCTTGTCTGGTTCTTGGTTTTGTTTTAGATTTTATTTATTTATTTGAGAGAGAGAGAGCGAGAGCACAAGCTGGGGAAGTGGCAGGCAGAGGGAGTGGGACAAGGCCCTCACAGAGCAGGGAGCCCAATACAGGGCTCGATCCCAGGACCCCAGGATCATGACCTGAGCAGAAGGCAGATGCTTAACTGACGGAGCCACCCAAGCACCCCATGTTTTTTTTTTTATTTTAATTGAAATGCTTTTGGTATTTTGCTGATTAGAATGATATTGGCTATTGGTTTTTGACAGAGACTTTATTATATTTAACAACTATCATTTTATTCTTATTTTCCTTAAAGCTTGAGTAGGGATGCTGCTGAATTTTATCAAATGCCTTTTCAGGAACTATTGATAAGATGATAAGCTTTTTCACCTTTAATTTACTGATGGAAATATTTATGTTGACAGGTTTCTTGATGTTGTGCTTTGTAATCCTAAATTCTGCTTAGTTACAGCGTATTATTACAGTGTATTATTCTTTTACCACATAGCTAGATTTTATTTGTTAATATTTTATTTAGAATTTTTGCATCTGTAGCTGTAAGTAAGATTGGCTTGTTTCCTTTTATGTATTATCTTGATCAGATTTTAGTCTTAAAATTATGCCTGCTTCACAACATAAATTGAGAAGCTTTCATTTTTTTCCATGGCTTTAATAAGTTAATTAACATTGAAATTATCTGTTCTTTGAAGATTAGAAAACTGAGCTGTGGAACCATCTGTCTTGATGCCCTTTTTAATGGTAGAATCTTAATATCTTTCTTCTCTCTCTCACTATAATTAGTTATTCAGGTTTTCACTTCTTGGATTGATTTTGGTAATTTCCTCTAGATCTTCAAATTTATTGTTCATAGAATTAGCATATAATCAATTATTATAATTATTTTAATCTCTTCTGTATCTGTGATGATGGCTCTTTTTCATTCCCTATCTTGTTTCTTTTTTGTTCTCTCTTTCCTTTAATCCGACGTGACAGGGGGTTATCCATTTTGTTGAATTCCGTAATTCTTTAAATAAGAATTTCAGCTTGTAGTCCTTTGTTCTCCAAAGTCCATACAAGTTAGGCACTAGCTGCCCATACAGCAGAGTTGAATGCCAATCTGATTCTCCTTCCTTGTTCTTTTTACCTGTGAACCGGAAAGAGTCATTGCTTTACCTCTGGAATTCAGAAGTTTACCAAGGTATGCTTGGGTGTAGAATTTGTTAATGCTTGCAAGACAGTTATTGATCTTTCTTTGTCTGCAGGAAAGCTGCTTGCGTTATTGTTTAATTATGGCCTATTTTCCCGCTGTCTCTCCTTCTTCTGGAATTGCTGTTTTCCCTTACGGCGGCCATCTCTTTGTGCCAGCCCTGGGATTTTTGTTTCTGCCACCGGATCCTCTATAGATGCCCTGACTGGAGTCTCCACACTGACTATCTTACTCTTCACCCAGTTCAATTCATTATAATTTGAAAATCATATTGGTTTGTTTTAATTCCAGACTGTCTTTTGAAGACTTTTCTTAAATCTCATCAGCTTCTCTTATTATTATTTTTTTGTATAGGTCATAGACTACTTCCTCCAGTAGTGCTAATTTTTTACAAGTGTTTATTTTTTAAGTTTTGATTGCTTTGTTATTCCTCTCTCTCTCTCTCTCTCTCTAGCTGTTGTCCTTCTCTGACATATAATTGTTATTTGTTCCTTGGAGCGCAGGTGCTGCTAAGAACCTTCCATGGTATCATTTCCAAGAGAGCTAGAAGGTCCTGTGGTCTCTGTCCCCAGGGGCTGGCAATGGAACAAACGTAGTTTGTCAGATCCCTATGAAGTCCCCATAGGAATGAAGCTTTTATGTTTACCATCTTTTCATGAACTCCTAACCTCAAGGATGGAATGTCTTCAAACTTCCTTTCCAGCATTTGAGTTGGGATATACCAGTGGATACAGACATTCCCCTCGGGTGCACAGTCCCTCAGGGCTAGCTCCCCCAGGATACTCAGTGTTCACATTCTTCCCTGAGTTCCTCAGACACTAGTGGCCAGGCTCTCATAAGGCCGGGAGGGGAGAAAGCCACTTAACTGCCAGGTGCCCCCTTACCAGTTGCTTACATCTGTCTGGATTAGGTAAGACAGACCACCTGTAGTTGTGGCTGGGATGGAAAGAAGTCAGGACATCTTCCCTAATTCCTTCTCATTTCTACAAGTCCAAACTCTATCCATCTTTAAAAGGGTGTTTACAAAAAACACTGCCCTTATGAATTCCTTCCTGAACTCCCTGTCCCCGTGGATCTCAACTGGCTGAACTTGGAATCTCCTGAGGAACTCTTACCAATTACCAGTGTTTGGGTCCAACCCCAAAGACTCTGATTTAACAGGTTGGGCTCTGAGCTCTTTCAAGACCTTGTGGAGACTGTACCATGTGGCCAGGATTGGGTATTACTGACCTCACTTGATGTGCTTTTCCCTTCCTACCTCCTGACAGCATTCAGTCTTTCCTGTATTATTCTTTTGGTGTACTTCCTGCACCCTCCTACCAGTAAGTTTCTTGAGCTCATGTTCACTTATTTGCTCAATAGTTCAGTAATGCACTTCCTCACTTCATTCTTTCACTCCTTCATTTATTCATTCAACAAATATTTAGTGTCTACCACACTCTAGGGGGCAGGCCCTGGGAGATTCAAAGATGAATGAAAGTCTTTGTATAAATATATTTACACATGTGTGTGAGTTCAGTTAATGTTTTTCAAATGAAGATGATCTTTTCCTTACACTTTTCTCTAACATAAACTGAGAAAAACTTGCTGTG
This sequence comes from Callorhinus ursinus, assembly GCF_003265705.2. NCBI lineage: Eukaryota > Metazoa > Chordata > Mammalia > Carnivora > Otariidae > Callorhinus > Callorhinus ursinus. The sequence continues at coordinate 43,311,512 of NW_027397067.1, read as the reverse complement.
GACTGCTCAACTATCCTGCCCTGAAAAGTGCTTTTGTGAGGAAAGGCGCTATCACAAATCCAATTTCTAAAAATCCAGATGAAAAAAGACTGCAGTGTCACCCTTTGACAGAGACAAATGGGAAAAGCTAGAAAGATCTGTGAATAGGGAAGCCTCAAAAGTCACATAGCATGCAGCCTTGTGTCGCTAACATCTGCGGCTTACTAACCTAGAATTTCCACTCCCCAAAGAAATGGATGACAAAGCTCCCTTTTCTTGCCATCAATTTCTCTCTCTCTCTCTCTTTTTTTTTTTCTAGAACTGGGTATATTCATAGGTACTACATGAGTCATGGAAATGAAAAAAACATTTCTAACGACAAAGTTTTTGGCTCAGTCTCCTGTGTGCAGATCACTGCATACCCTGGTTAGGAGGCAGTCCCATGGTGAGGGGAAAGACCACCAGCCCGAGAATTGGGTGATGAAGTTCTGGCATCTCTTCGGCATTTCTCTCCATGTGTCATGAGCACCCCTCACACACAACAAGGAGCCCAGATGATCTCTGTCCATCCTCTGTGAGCATTTATGTGGACAAAGGTTCAAAAATATGCAAATGGAGTGCCAAAGGAAGGGGTGTCTATGAAGAGAGGCTGCTTTGAAGCCAAATTCTACACGTGCCAAAAAGAGCAAGGAAAATTGGCTTCTGAGTTAGAATAACACATGCCACAAAGTTAGGGTCATTTTTTCCCCCTCTCTTAACGTAATTGCATTTAAAGTCACATCTCACCTATCTGGAGCCCAGCCAAGAGCCAAGAAAGAAACCAAAAAGGGCTCTAGGCATAGCCGGTGATGGTAGAAGTTCTGCCACGAGGACACTCTTGCACTTTGTATCTGTGAAGACCCAGCTTTCATCCAACATTTTCTCTTCTTGACACACAGTTGCAGCAAGTTGGAGAAACTGGTTATCCAACCCTAAATGGATAGTGCTACATTGAAAGGGATGTAGAGGATGCTATAGGCATGCGTCCTGACAGCCAGGAGAAGCAAGCAGGAGACAGAATAAAGGAAATGCACATACAATGGCATTTCTCCAAATTTCCAGCCCATTCCATTTTCAGTAGATAGGAATGTTTGGCCTCTTACAGCTTCTGACATCAGACTCAGGATAGAATGATGCTCCCTCCTTGCCACAGGTTGGGTTGCCCAGAAAGCATGATGGGCATGCTTCACTCCAAGATGAAGTTTGGCATACAAGGTGTTTATTAAAGAGTGACCATGATGTCCATGTTATGGAAGAGAACAGAAGGAAGCCGGAGTGGACAGAGGGAAAATTGAGGCTACAATGTGACCCAACAATAGCCTTGGCCAACTCCATGGGGAAAACTGGAGCAAGTCCTTCAGAGTTGTCATCAGCTGGATCAAGATGGGCGTGCCTTTATAGTCCCGCATCAACAGTCATTGAATATAGGTTGTCTGGGTTCCTTAGGTGAAGAGGTTCTTCCAGAGGTGCTGACAGATGAAGGCTCTCTACTGACAACACGCCCTTCAGCTGAGGCAGAAGGGGCCTGCGTGGTGCATCACCCAGGGGCCACTGTGCTCCTTGACACATATCCTGGAAGATTAGGATATTCTCCCCTTCTCTGTGCTGCAGAGATTGACTGATGGCTGCGACAGAGAAGGCTAATTATCCAGCAAATAGCCATCCTAGATATCTGGGTAAGGGTAGCAAGGTACTCGGCTGTAATATATTATTTTCCTCTCTTCCTTGTTAGTAACTGTAACCATGAACTTTGGCCAATGAGATATAAACAATGTTGTGTGGAAATTCTGAGATGAATTTTTTAAAGTTGCTGACTCTGCCTTCTTCCTTTCCCTCTCCATTCTGCTGTTTTGCTTCCTGTAATGTGGATGTGATAGATGAGCTCTGGCAGCAATCTTGGACCATGAGGTAGCTTTTTTTTTTTTAAAGATTTATTTATTTATTTATTTGAAAGAGAGAGAATGAGAGAGAGAGAGCACATGAGAGGGGAGAAGCAGACTCCCTGCTGAGCAGGGAGCCCGATGAGGGACTCGATCCCGGGACTCCAGGATCATGACCTGAGCCGAAGGCAGTCGCTTAACCAACTGAGCCACCCGGGTGCCCCAGGCCATGAGGCAGCTTTAAGAATGGGAACTATGTACTAGCGAAGTAGATCCAAAGGACAAAAGGAGCTTGAGTCACTCTGGAGCTGTCATACCATATCTGAACTGGACTTCTTTTTATAGAGCAATAAACATCTACCCTATTTAAACCACTGTTAATTTGAGTTTTCTGTTTTTGCAGCCAAATTTGAACTGACCAGATTCAAAGGCCAAGCTCTCTTGGGGATTTCTTACCATTAAGATGATGGTTTTTGCTTCCTTCATAATTCTGGAATCCACCTCCTGTCCATTGCCATTGCCATGTTAGTGGAAGTCCTTACTGTTCTTCCTTTCACTCTTCACCCCCTCCAAAAAATTGTCAATACTACTGTCAGAATGATCACGGGAGGGACACATTTGATTATGGCAGTCTCATAGTTAAAAATGTTTCAAGAAACTGTAAAGTCTAACTTGTTTGTGATTGCATACTTTGTCTTATGAATATTAGGACCTGAGCATGTCCTACTCGCTGTTTGTGCTTATTTTGCTATGCAGTTTATATTGCGTGTTTGTAAGTGTCCTCGGAGCTTTGCTGAAAGCAGCACTGGCTGTTCCTGCAGCGAGGAAGCCGCTGGCTGCCGCCATGTCCCACGTGAGTCAGTGAAAGAACCTGTTTGTCAGTAAGCTGGGAGTTGGGCGCATCTAGCCCTACCTCCGAGCCATAATCCAGCAGCCGCCTCTTCTCCCAATCACACAATCCTTCTCTTTAATAGAATTTCATTGTCCTCTGAGCTATTCCTTTGTCCCTTCCTCTATGAGTGCCCTGAGCATGTGTGACTTTTTGCAGTGAAATGCAGGTTACAGATGCACCAACGAGCCTCCAGCCACATCCAAAGCGCCTCAGGATGAGTTGGGTTTGTTTTGTTTTAGTTTGATTTGGTTTTCAGAAGTTACCAGTGGGTTCCACAGTATTGTGTTACTATATCAATATTTCTCCCCCTTGAAGATCTTGTTGACTTTATTTTTTACATACATACATTAAAAAAAACCCTTTTGTTTTGAGGTCATTAAGCATTCCCACACAGTGGTAAGTTATCATCATCCTCCTCTTCACCCAATTTCCCCCAGATGTAACATCCAGGCCTAAGTTATGTACAATATCACAACCTGGAAATTGACATCGATATAATCCACACCAATATTTTAATATGTTATTGTTTTCCTTCTTTTTAGACACATCATATTTATTTAAAAGGCAGTCGCCCTTGTGAACTTGCAATAGAAGATGTGTATTGCACTCTTTTTACTTCTGATGGTATGTATTGTATAGAGTTTGGGTGTTTCTTGTGATGAAAATAAACTTTCTCTCTATTTAAAAGATAAAACATTTTCGAGAGCTCCTTTTCCTTCTTGGGATGAAGTCTGGAATTGTTTATGTGGCCTTCAAGCTGCTCCAAGTTCTGGCCCTAACTCCCCACCCTTGTCTATCAACACTCCTCACCTGGTTCCCCCAGAGCCAGCCTCCCAGAGCGACTCTCCTGCTTGCAGACCTTGCTCTAATGGGGTCTAGATAATTCCTACTCATATTTCAAATTAAGCAAAGTCTGTAATTCCTCCTAGAGGCGTTAGCTACCCTCTCTCTCAGTCTGGGTTAGATGCCTTTTTATTTTTTCCTTCTTTAGTGCCTGGCATGCCGTAGATGCCCAATAAATATTTGTGGAATGAATAAATAAATGAACGACTAACTCTTAGCAGTGTAAGAGGGTCGAGACAAGCTGGCTACTTGTCTTTTTCTGTTACTTAACTCTAGGCTCCACCACTGGAAGAGATCCTGCCTAATTGCGTTGGTCTGGGCAGCACCAAGCCCAATGAGTTGCATATATTAGGTGCTCAATATGTGATGATGGATGGCTAGAAGGAGGTGGAAATTGAGACAGGAAGAACCGTGTGAGCGCAGGTCTGGAGATAGTGGGTTCCAGGACAGTGAGTAGACCATTTGACTCAGAAGAAAAATCATTTTACAGGCCATTTACTCCACTGGAGCAGTAAGTCTGGCTTATGTCACTGGGCATCTCCATTATAGGCATTTACTGAGTCCCTCCTGCCCTTACACTGTTAAAACAAAATATAAAAGAATCTGCAGCTTCTGCAACCCTCTATTCTGTGAACATCAGTCATCCCCACGGGCTCAGCGCCAATGCTCATCAATAGCTATTCACAGAAAACTCCTAGGATCCAAAACTGAAGGGAGTTAGGGGGTTGGATGGGCTTCATTCACCTCCAGAAGGTTTGCCTGGGTGCTCATGTAGACCTAAAATGATCTCCCAAACAGCTATGCCATCGTTAGCACCTGAAAAGGAGGGTTTTATTCTCTTCGTTCATCAGTCTCTTCTTTTATGGGAATATGGAACTTGTGAAGCTGGAGTTCACATGCCAGTCTGTAGGAGTGGCTTCTTTGTAAGCCTGCGCCCCAGGCACATGCTCCTGCCTGTGACACATTCTGTTCCAGGGAGCCAGGCGGTACACCCCATGAACCAGAGGCAGGGTCACAGGGGATGGACACCCTCAGTTTTGAATCCTGGTTCTCCCTCTCTCTTAACGTGGATTTAGTGTTCTCCACTGCCACATCGTAAAATAAAGAAATAGGATGGCCCCCTCTCTCACACAGCAGTTTGGAGGATTCTGTGAGGCAATGTATGGGAACTTAGAAAGAGGCACATGGCAGATGCTCAGGAAATGTTATCTCTCATCATCATCATCATCATCATCATCATCATCATCATTATCGAAGAACCATAACTAGGCATGAAGTATGAGGGCTCAGGAACAGAAGCAACTGTCCTTGTAGGCACCTCTCTGAGTTTGTCATTATGTTAGGTCGCTGGTGCATGGATATAGTCAATATTAGGCTGACCACTTGTGGTAGGCGGAATAATGCCCACCGCCACCCCCTCCACTCAACAAAGGTGTCCATGTCCTCATCCCTGGAACCTGTGAATGTCACCTTACAGTCCAAAAAAGGACTTCGTAGATGTGATGAAGTTAAGGAACTTGGGATCAGGAGATTGCCCTGGAGTATCCAGGGGACCATAAATGCAGTCATGCGTATTTGATAAGCAGAAGAGGGAGATTTGGCACACATGGAAGAGAAAGCGATGTGACCACAGGGTGATGAGGTGACAAGCCAAGGACTGCCATCAGCCATCAGAAGTTGGAAGAGACAAAGAATAGTTTCTCTTTTAGAGCCTCTGGAGAGAGCATGGCCCTGCTAACACCTTGATTGCAGCCCAGGGAGACTGATGTGGGACTCCTGGCCTCCAGAGCTGTGAGAGAATACATTTCTATTGTTTTAAGTCACCAAGTTGTGGTGATTTGTTACAGTCGCCATGGAAACTAATACACCACTTATCTTAACTATTCGGTTGAATTATTGCAACAGCTGTTTATAATTTTTATTTTTGCTGTTTGTTTTTAAGGTTACTGCCCTCGTTTTTTATGTCATTTTGGGGGGAAAAGCATGCAAAATTAATGAACCTAAGATTCAAGTTACGAGTAGCAAATTTTGATGCCCTTTTCTTTGCATATACTGAGCAGTAAAGAGTTGTTTTGCCAATATTAATCTTCCAATGAGTTCTTTGGTGCTTCAGTCAATTTATATTTTAATACTTAATTTGTATTTTGGCCTTTAGCAAAGAATCTGAATTTTGAGTATTGCAGAGCTGAGGGTTAGGTAAGAGTTATTTTGTTTTTCTCAGAATAAGCTGTTTAAACAACCAATTACTTATTACTGATGTGTTTTATAGAGTTAAGTGTTGAAAACAATTGGCTTTTACTTTACCATGAAGTTTAGATTTCCCACAGTAAAATCATTGGCTGGAAACAAGGAAGACTCCTTGTTGGTCTTTTTACTTTTCTGGAAAATGTTTCAGGGACAATTGAGCAGAATGTTTTAAACTGTGTGCATTCGGGGTTGGGGGGGAACATGAGTCCAGGCACCCTGGGACTGGCCACTTCCTCTACTTTCTTCATCCACCAAGTAAACCCACTTGTTTGTGATGGTCAGAGGATTCCTGTAAAAGATTCGGGCCTTTCCTCCTTGTAAAAATGCATGCGCAGTTGATTCTCATTATTCATAGTATTTATATGCTATGAAGTCAGCACAAACACTGAATTAGCAAATACTGAACCCTGGTTCCTAGGGGAAATGCAGGGTTAGGTTCCCATTTCAACAAAAAATGTTGAAAACAACATTTTCATCAATTGATCAGTACACAACCTTGTTTTATGTGCGTTCTGTTTAATGACACTTTACTGAATATATGTTGTTGATTTGTTAACATTGAACTCAGCCAAAAGCACTATGCCTCGTGCTTGAATGAAGCTTACCTAACACATGTATTTTCTCCATAAGGCACGTCACAGCCTTCTTGTGCTAAAGAGCATTAGACAGCCCTTCAGGGCTATACCTGAAGATCCTTTTAAAATCACACACAAAAAGGGCAAAAAAATGCAAAAAAAAAGTGATGCTAAATATACCACCCACACACAAGAGACACTGTTTGCACTGTTTACAATGCCAAAACAAGCTGAAACATAGCGAAAACAAATAGGCACAGGGTTGGTTTGCTTGGCATCGGCTGGGGAGATGGGTTTCAGGGACTCAACCTCTATGTCACTCTGCACATATCCGCAAATGAACTCAAGAAAGTGATGGTGAGGTTACAAATAAATTCCAGTGAATAGGAAAATTTGAAAACACAGAATCCGTGAATAAGGATCACACGTCCTCCCTAGTAAGCTGACTAAGCAGGTTTTACCATCAATGGACACTCAACTGTGAAGTGACTTTATTCAACACTGTAAACTGAGCCTGTGCTCAGAGCACGATGTGGTTGTCGTTTTTAAGGAGCTTAGAGTTTGGTTAGGGAACGGAGCATGGGAACAGCCGCCCACACCTCCAGTGACAGAGCTGGTTGGAGCACCTGGGAGCCACACGCATTCCTCTCGCACTGGGGAAAGCAAGTGCGTCCCGGAGAATGACAGCGCTCTTTCCCGACAGCAGGTGTCTATGAAGGCAAAGGAAGCGCTGGGAGGTGCTAGGATCCCTAAAGACTGAAGTGGTACTAAGGGGAGAGAAAGAAAAACGGGAACAAAGTCATGTTTGCTTTCTTCACAATTTTGTTTGGAGTCCGCACTCTGTGTACTGTGAACAGCTGTAGAAAGGTTTTAGACGTGGTTATAAGCTGATGAATTTTCCCTGATAGTCACAGGAGAAAATCAAACACAAAGAAGATTCAGTTCGGCAAAGGCAAACTGCTCTATGGAACGATCGAGTTCCTGAATATAATTGTTATTACACAGGATCTAGAGCTAAAAGGGGTATGTGATCCTATCAGGTCTTGTTTTTACATTTTCCAGAAAGGATTGAGAAATTTGTCCCAGGTCTAACAGCGGTACAGCTTAGAACTAGGGTCTCCTAATGTCAGTTTCCACAAGGCATCGTTTTTAAAAACAGACTTTTTGTTTTAGAACGGTTTTAGGTTTGCGGCAAAACTGAGCAGAAAGTGCAGAATTTCACATACACCCTGCGCAATCCTCCCTCTTTATCGACATCCCCCACCAGAGTGGTCCATTTGTTACAATCCATGAATGCACATTGGCACATCATTATCAGCCAAAGTCCTTGCTTTATATTCGGGTTCACTTTTGGTGATATATATACTCCATGGTTTTTGACAAATGTATAATGACATGCACCCACCAATATAGTATCCCCAGAGTAGTTTCACTGCCCTAAAAAAACAACAACTCTGTGTCCCAGAGGTTCATCCCTAACTCACCCTTAACTCTTGACAACCTCTGATCTTTTACTGTCTCCATAGTTCTGCCTTTTTCAGAATGTCATATAGTTGGAATCATCCCATACATAGCCTTTTCAGATTGGCTTCTTTCATAGTGATATGCATTTCAGTTTCTTCCAGGTCTGCTCATGGCTTTAAAGCTTATTTATTTTTAGTGCTGATTAATATTCCTTTGTCTAGATGTACCAGTTTATTTATCCATTCACCTACTGAAGGACTTCTTGGTTGCTTCTAAGTTTTGGCAAGTATCAATAAATTGCTGCTACAAACGTCAGAGCAGGTTTTTGCGTTGACGTAAGTTTTTGACTCCTTTGAGTAAAGGCTAAGGAGCATGGTTGCAGGGTTGTATGGTTAGAGTGTGCGTAGTTTTGTCAGATACTGTCAAACTATCTTTCATAGTGACTGTAGCATTTTGCATCCCCACCAGCACTGAATGGGAGTATTTGGTGGTGTCAGTGTTCTGGGTTTTGGCCATCCTCTTAGGTGTGTAGTGGTATCTCACTGTTTTAATTTTCATTTCTCTGATGACATAGGATATGGCGCACCTTTTAATTTCATTTGCCATCTGTATATATTCTTTGGTGAGGTGTCTGTGAAGGTCTTTGGCATATCTTTTAATCAGGTTGTTTGTTTTCTCACTGTTGAATTTTAAGAGTTCTTTGTATATTTTGGATACAGGTCCTTTATCAGATATGTCTTTTACAAATATTTTCTCCCAGTCTGCGGTGTGCCTTATTCTCTTGACCCTGCATCGTTTTTTAGCGTGGTGTAAATGCTCAATGGGCATTAGTTAGAGAATGAGTTAGTTAATAGCCCTTTATCTGTGAAATTCATCTAGAAGCCTATGATTCTGTTCTAGGTGCTGGCTACATGTGGGTGTTCATTCTGTTCATTCATCAAGATGTATACATTTTTCTCTATGTAGATTATAAGCTTAAAAAAAAAAGGCAGAAAAGTCGAAATCCCCAGGATAGTACAATTTGAAAGACAGAGTTCCAGTTTATATGAAATGTCCCCCCTTCTGAGGGAGAGGAAATTAGAATTTTAAAGGGGACTTAGACATAATCTTGTCCAATTTTCATGTTTTGCAGATGACAAAACTTAATTATAAAGAGACAAATTGACCTGTCACTTCACCTTGGGCCTTTCAATGCGAGCAGAGTCTGAACACTGGACCACCAGACCTAGACTCTGATGGACCCGCACTTTGAGCCTCAAGGTTCCCATCGGGATGATGGTGATGATAATAATACCCCCATCTCACGGGGTTGTAATGAGATTTAAGTAAGAATAATGTATGGGAAGCACCAAGCCTGTGCTGTTGACGCAGCAAATGGCTGTGGTTAATGTCTGTTCTCAAGCACAGCACTTTGCATATAGGATTTGTCTAATAAATACTTGCTGAATTCTATTCTATATTTTCACTTGGAAAGAGGGAGGGAGGGGAGAGGTGGTAGTGATTTTAGCATTTGTACCCACGTTCAAATAGGATGGCACCTGCTCAGAAAAATTTGAAGTTCTGCTCGGAATCTAAAATAACAGCTACAGGAGCGTACATTTCTAAATAAATGGATGGCATTGTTTCCAGGATCTTAAAATGCTAATATTTACACAGTGAATGTTCAGCATTTGCTTTGCGTGCCAAGACCCCACCAGCCACTTTCATGCTCTTTCCCCCAAAACCACCTCTCTCATTGCAGACCGAGTCTCCAAAGCCACTTCTCGAGGTCAGATCCTGGTGTGGGTGTGGGGGAGGCCGGAGCTTCCGAGCAGACTCTGAGGGAAACTCGGCCGGAGGCTTATCTCCTATGTCTATTGTTCCTCAGGGCGTTGTGTTTTTGTATTTTAAAATAAACATCTATTAGTGTGAATTTGTTAAACACAAACATTTAAAATACACTACCTTTTTTTGGGACGCCTGAGTGGCTCAGTCGGTTGAGCTTCTGCCTTCGGCTCAGGTCGTGATCTCAGGGCCCCGGGGTTGAGCCCCACGTTGGGCTCCCTGCTCAGCCAGGGAGTCTGCTTCTCCCTCTCCCCCTGCTCATGCTCTCTCTCTCACTCACTCTCTCTCTTTCAAATAAATAAATAAAATCTTTAAAAATAAAATATAAAATACACTACCTTTAAAAAAAAACAAACAAACCCTCTTTTGGCATTTCCTCCTTTCTCCCAGAAGCTCGAAAGACAGAAAGTGACTTAGAGCCTCCCCCAGCCTCCAAAAGACCCTGACCAACGCCAACAGGATAATAATGTAGCAGGATCATAATAATGCAGTAACCGCTAGCACTTACTGAGCAGGAGAGCAGAGGGGTGGTGACGAATGTGGGCTCTGGAACCTATTATCCACATTCTGGGTAGTCACCTCTGAGAAGTTCCTGCAGGTTTCACTTACATTGAACCTGAGGATATTAGTAACAGAATCTTCTTAATAAGACAGTCACGAGGCTCATAGGTGTGAAAATACAATGCACTTAGGATAGAGACTGACACCTGATAAGCACATAATAAGCAGCCGTATATAGGTATATTTTTTAACTTAAATTGGGGTTCGCTGGACTCTTGTCACCACTGAATGAGATAGGTTGCATTATCATTCTAATTTCATAGATAATGGAACCGAGGCTCGGAGAGATGAACTAACTAGCCTGGGGTTACACTGCCCCTAAGCAGTGAGAAAGGCCTCTGACGTCATGTCCACGTCTACGACCTCTCGGCCTTGCCGCATTATTGATAATAGTGGAAAATTGAGAAACAGCCTAAAAGCCTAATAAAAGAGAAGGGTTAAATAAAATATGGTGCATCTGCATGATGAAACACAGCCACTAAATACCACATTTGTAAACTGGGCCTAGTGGCCTGCAAAGCCCTGTTCGCTGGCTTGGCGATTCGCTGCCTCCCCGGCAAGGCCAGGCGTGAGTATGTGGGGCCAAGTCTGGGCACCACGGTGACTCCTGTCTTGGGACACCCCCGCCGGCCCCACTCCGACCCTTGTCTTGCTGAGGCTCTGAGAACGGAGGCCCCCATGGGAAATGCCTGCTTCCCTTCCATGCTGTCGTAGACAATCTCCATTCTCTCCCAAATCCTCTGCCTCCAGGAAACGTCCGGAATGACCTCTGCCCAGGAGTAGCTCTCCTTCTGCTGTCCTGGTTTAGCAGTTGTTGAATGCATTTGCAATTTACTCTGGGGCGGGTGTCTTCACACGAGGACGGCAGTTCTCGGAGGACAGGAATTGTGTCCTATATTCTTGGCTTGCTCCCAGGGCCTAATACAGTGTATTCAATCAATACTGTAGAATAATAATAGCTCATGTTCATTAACAGCTCGTTATATCCTCAGCCCTGTGCCAAGCACTTTATGTGCTTTCCGGAAGCCGAGACAAACAGAAGAAAACAGGAGAAGAGCCACGTTTTCCCTCACCCCTCTCGCACCCCAGCCAGAGAGGCCAGCAGAACGAGTAAGGGACAACAGATTGAAGCCAGGTCCCAGGCTACGTGTGAAGCTTATGAGGAGGGGATAAGACCTTGCCATGCCACTTAAATTCCCTAAGCCATATTTAACCTCACTTGTAAAAGAGATTAGTTACTAGTTAATACTAGTTAGTTAGTACTAACTATTAGTTAGTACCCCCCTCATGGGATTCTTGGGAGGATTAAAGAGATAACAGAGATGTTTACCGTTTAGCACAGGACCAGGCACGTATTAATTAAACATTCGCAGTATTTCTGGGGAAGTGGGGCAAGGGCCCCGGTCAGAGCTGTGGGGCAGAGATATTAAGAGTGTACGACTCTGCCATTTCTCCGACCCTAATATCAGCAAGAGAGTGCAGGGCGGATTCTAACCAGCCTCCGCCAAGTGGAGGCTAGTGGAACAGGAGAGAGCAGGGTAACCAGCAACGGTCAAGAGCCGCCGTGCATCTGCTCCTACTCAGGGATCGTGAGAAGATTCTGGAAAACCTGAAGACTGAGGTGAGGGGGCTTCTGAACCTTCCCCTCTGGCACAGGCAGCAGTGGCTTCGAACCTGGGGTGACGAGGTGGCAGTGGTTGATACCCTGGCCGCCCCCCCTTCTCTCTGCCTGCAGGACCCGGCTGTTGGAGAGTTTCAGGGGGCCGGGTTGAGGCAAGCCGAGCGGGAAGAGGACATGGCATGGGAAATCTCGCAAATGCACTGACGGAACAGAGGTGGGACGCAATGCTATACCAGCATTGAAAACGTAACTCTCAGTTCTCATTTCTCCCTCCTGGCGATGAGCATGAAACAGGTACCATCATTTCTATTAATGTGCTTTTTGAAGAAGGAGGAAACCGAGGCACTCAGTGGCTTGATGACTTGGCTGAGGTCATCCGGTTAGGGAGTGGTGGAGCCAGGATCCCAGTCCAGGCAGAGTGGTGCCAGTGCCCGTGCTCCTATCCACCGGCTGTGTGTGTGCGTGTGCGTGTGTGTGTGCGTGTGTGTGCGTGTGCGTGTGTGCGTGCGTGTGCGTGTGCGTGTTGGGGGCAGCACATGACAAGCCTGTTGCAGGAGCACCTCACATGTGAGTGGCTGGGGCAGGCGACTTCCCGGCCCCGGGCCTGTCCACTGAGTCTTGCAGCCCTCCCGGCCTCCTGCAGCTCAGCAAAGCAGCTGTCCCTTCCCCCACCCATGTACCCCCTCCTCTCTCACTTTGACCTTCATACTCCTTCCCACACCTTCACCTTGGAGTTGGTCTCTCTCTGCCCCGAGACAGGACAGTGAACAGAAAGCTCAAGTTACATAAACTTTGGGTGATTTTCACTGAGATATATTTTTTTTTATAGGCCACAGTATCTTGAGGGCAGAAGGCGGGTGGAGGAGATGGATCCCACACCACGCTGTGGGATGGCAGTTCACCCCTTACAGAGGGCTCTGGCGGTCTTAGCACCGAAGGATAAACCAGCCAAGCTAAGAGCATCTTTGCCAAGCTGTGGGCTTGGTTAGTTATAAAGTGTTTTGCCAAAATGTAGTAGATTTGCTCTGTTTGGGGGGTTAAAGTTAGGATGGTAAGGAGACCAGAGAGCAGCGTCTGAGGTTTATGCACAAGGGATGTTGTTTTGGTCTGGGGTACAAGCTGACAGAAGCTCAAGAAATCCCCTGCTAGCAGCACCCTCTGCGGCTAGTTTGTCGGTTCCAGGCTCGTCCTACCCTCATCATGGGCCCAGGTCCATTTTGTCCAGTGTCTGTGATCTCTATGCTCTTCCTTAGAAGGAGCAGAGGGCCAATGGAACAGGAGATTTCGGAAGCCAACCTTGTGTTGACGTCTTATTACCCATCTTATCATCAAGAGACAAACAAATTGCCCTGCTGATTTATGATGACATTCACCCCTTTGGCTGCTGAAAGACAGGGGCATTGTGCGGCATGGAGGGGAAATAGAAGGGGAGGCAGTTTTGCCTTGGGGGCCTTCGGGTAAATTGCTCTTATTTGCATAGCTGATGTGAAGACCAAAAGCCCTGTGTTCCTCCTGGCCAGAATAGTGAAAGCTACTCCACAATAATGTCTACCTTTGAGCTAACTTCAGATCTGTTTGCCCCATCTGCTCTTTTCAGCCCCTTCTCCTGCCAGCACCCTACAGGAGCGTAAGGTTTCCTGTTCCTGGAGCCCAGGGCCGAAGGCAAGATATCTTTCAAACTTGTTGGCCTGAGTACTCATTAGAGTCCACTGAGAATATGCCCAGGGGAGATGGGGGACCTGGAGGCACAGCAAAGATGCTCAGAATTCACCTGGCACCTCTACGCCCAGAAAAGGGAGAGGAAACCCAATTTAACACAAGCAGGGGACATGCTCAAGAGCCACATAAAGTCCTGTGTGGCTGCTCTTATTGTTTTAAGTTGGATCAACCATTCAACATATAGTAAATGTTTTAAATTATGAAATAGTTCAGATATGCAAAAAGGCAGAGAGATTGTTATCATGAATAGCAGTTTACCACCTATCCATCTCAAGTAATTAAATATTCCCAGATGGCTGAAGCCCTCGATGTGTGCCGTATTCAGATGACGCTGACCTCCTTCCACTGTGGAGGCAGCCCCTGCCCTGGCTTTGGTGTTTACTAGTCCCGTCGATGTCTTTGAATTTCTATTACACCTATAAGAATCCCTATATGACACATTTTGTGCTTTCGTTTATTTAAATGGGATTATGTAGCATATATCCTTCTGAGACTTGCTTTTATTATTAAACTTAAAAAAAGATATATCATGCTAACACATGAAATTCCAGTTCATTTATTTATCTATTTTATTGCTATAGTGTATTCTACTGGATGACCATACTATTTATTTATTCATGTTTCTGTTGATGGGTAGTTAGGTTATTGTGTTTTTATTTGTTTGCTCTTCCAGTCATTGATCTGTGCTGGGCAGAGAGGCAAGAGTTTCTCTGGGGTGTCTACCAAAGAATAGAATCTCTGAGGGACAAGGCTGGGCCATCTTGAGTTTTTGTGATACTGCCAGAGTGACCTCAAACATGGTTGATACCAGTGGGTACTCCCGACAGTGTGAGAGCTTGCATTTTTCATATTCTGGCCAACACAGTTTTGTCAGGTGTTTTAATTTTTGCTGATATGGTGGTTGGGAACTGGTATCTTATTGAAGCATGAATTTATAGTTCCCTGATGACTAGTAAACAGGAGCATCTTTTCACATGTTTATTGGCCATTTGGATTCTCTCTTCTGTGAATTGTCTGTTCGTTGACCTTGTCTGTTCTTTAACTTCCTCATTTGTCTTTCTGTATGTATCTGTATGGCTTCTTATATATTGTGGACGTTTTTGAAAATACCTTCTTCCGGTTTCTAACTTGTCTTTTAATTTTTTAATAATGTTTGAGAATTTTGTGAAGTCGTGCTAAAATATACAGAACATAAAATTTATCATTTTTACCACGTTGAAGAGTACAGTTCTGTGACATAAAGTACATTCTCATTGTTGTGCAACCATTACCACCATCAGCCTCCAGAGCTTTTGAATCTTTCCCAACTGAAACTCTGTGCCCATTAATAATGTTTGTGATTTTGATGGACTCAGATTTATCAGTCTTTTCTTCTCTGGGTTGAACTTTGTGCATGTTTTTTAAATCCTTCATAAAAATATTCTCCTATATTTCCTTCTAAAAGTTTTAAAGATTTGCTCTTCACTTTTATATCTTTATCCATCTGAAATTAAATTTAGGAAATTGAGAGAAGTGGAGATCTATTTCCAGTTATTTTCCACACAGATAACAATAGTTCCAGCATCGTTTTATTGGTTAGACCATCCTTTTCTCTCTGATCTTCAACTTTAATTCTGTCAAATATTATTTCTGTATATGCGAGGGTCTATTTCTGAGCCCTTTATTCTTTTGTATTGGTCTGTTTTTCTCTCCCGGTGCCAAACCACATTGCCTTATTTGCTATAGATAATTAAAGGCACCTTATTTCCTCTGTACCTCCACCACCTGATTCTTTTTCAAAATTGCCTTGGTTATTCTTAGCTCATTGCTTTTTCATAAATTCTAGAACCAGCTTGTCAAAACCCATACAAGTTTCTCTCAGAAGTTTGATTGGAGTTGTATTGAGTTTATAGGTTAATTTGAAGAAAATTAAGTATTCTTATCCATGAATATGGTCTATTTCTCTGATTATTTAGGTCTTCTTTAATAAAGCTCTATAATGAAATCTTATATAACTTTTGTTATATTTCTTCATAGATACTTTATATTTCACATTGCTATCATAAATAACATCTTTTTAAAGTTACATCTCAAAGAAATGCGGTTTGATGTAGGTTGGACTTATATCCTGCAATCTAGCTGAACTCTTTGCTAGCTCTGATAATTTTTATAATGAAGACACAGGTAGTAATTAATCTGTCCTAAATCAGACCCTGAATAAGCATCTACCTTTCTGTGGGGGAGTAGAAATAATGTCAAAATGAGAATTTGCGTGGTATTTAGTTCAAGTTTCATTTTCTACTTCTCTGAGTCATTTGTTGGTAAGATCTGAAGGATTCATTGAAAGATTCCTGTGGGCTCATCTAGGTGCTACAAGGTTTGGAGAAGGAAGAGAGCATATGCAAAGAATTGTGGAATCATCCCAGAGAAGGAAGGGACCTTGGAGTAAATCTAGTCCTGCCCATCTTAAGTATCACAAAAATCTATTCTGAAAGTGTCCCCTATGAAGCCATTTATCCATTCAACACATATTCTTTGAGCACCTACTAAAAGGCAGGCCCCACACTGGATGTTGGGAAACAGCAGTGAGCAAAACCTTCAAGACCCTTGTAGTTTACAGAGACAGAGTGTAGTGAATAATCACACAAATATATAACCGTGAGTGGGCACAGTGCCATGAAAGGATAGAAATGGGGCTCTGAGAGTATGTAGGGTAGGGTGGGGTGACCTGACTTCCTGAGGGAGTGGTAGAACAGTTCTAGGCCCTGAGGTGAAAAAGAACCTCTTCGGGGCAAGGAAAAAGGTCTGCTGTGGCCAGCTAAAATCAAGCTGGAAACCCACTGGTGTTAATTCGGTGCTGCGATGCACATGCATCATCTCATCTAACCCTGGCAGCACAAGGACTACTACTGTCACCCCCGATGAAGCCAAGGCTTGGAGAAGTTAAGAAATCCACTCAAGCCTACACAGTTGGCTCAGTGGTAGAGCTGAGATTCCAAGCTGGCTGGCTTAAGTCTCAGCTACCGTATCATCGTGCTGTGGGTGAGGGTGGGAGAACAGGGGCGTGCCCCCCAGACAGAATGTGAAAGCTCCTAGTAAAAGGAACAGAAGTGGGATGTGAGCTATGAGCCCTGGACCAGGAGGCTGGCAGGCCTGCTTTCAATCTCAAATCTTCTGCTCACCCTCTCTGGAAGACATCCTTCGTCTCCTCCAAGACTCTAGGATGACTATACACATAACTTTGGAAAAGTCATTCGATTTCTCAGGATCTCTGTTCCCTCCTCAGTAAAACCAGAATGATACCTCTCGACTGAGATGATAGCTACAGAAGTGTAGTGCAAACTTTAAAGAGGTTTACAGACACCAGTGGTCACTAGGATTACCTTCTCATGAGGCAGTCCACTCTTTTGGGGTGACTCTCCACGTCAGAATGTGCTTCTTCCTCTTGATCTGAGATTGGCTTCCCTGTATCTCCCTTCCACTCTGATCAGAGCTGTTGGACACTAAACCTCATCATGTTGCTTTGTCTCTCCTGTGACAGAGCTTCAAGCCTCAGGGACAGCTGCCCAGCCCCCATGGGGGGTCTCACTTCATGCTGGACACCAGCAGCTCCTTTAAGCACACCTCAGCTGGTGGGCATGCTGCCCTTCGGCCTCTCTGGAGGTTCTTTGGATTGACAGTAGCTGAGTTAAAATGTGGCCCACAGAGCCCAACACAAGACTCCAGTGTCATCTGACAAGCTCTAAATACAGTGGACTTGGTTTGTCGTTAATCCCAATTCCCCAGTTCTTGCCTGCAGTGGGGGTGGGGGTGTGGGGGGCCTCAGGATACACTTTACTGGGCTGGCTGAGGGCTCTGGATGTGCGTTTGAGGAACCAATTCACTTTAACATGACCTCCCCCTGCCTTCCCAAAGGAATACATGCTACCTACTCTTACAGGACTTAAAAAAAACAAAATGTATAAAGAATACAGGACATTTCAGGTGATTCAAATAAGTCATCATGAAAGTACCCAAGTGGACCTTCCCCTCATTGCCAAAGTCACGTGGCTTCATGTCTTTCTTTTTTTAATATTTAATGTTTTAAATATTTTAAAAATATTTTTAATGTATTTTTTAATATTTTATTTATTTATTTGACAGACAGGGGGAGCGGCAGGCAGAAGGGGAGGGAGAAGCAGGTTTCCTGCTGAGCAGGGAGCCTGATGCGGGACGCGATCCCAGGACCCTGGGATCACGACCTGAGCCAAACGCAGCCCCTTAACCGACTGAGCCACCCAGGCGTCCCCACGTGGCTTCATTTCACTTTTAAAAAATGCCTTGTAGCTTGGGGAAGATTTTACTTGAAATTTGACAGGTCTGAATAAAAACGTAAATGTGGGGCAAGGTGTCGGAGTGAAGGAAGATGGGGAGGGTTTCCGCTGACTTTTGTGGAGCAAGGAAAAAAGTTCTTTAAAATGAGGTGATGCTGTTTTCCAACATCACCTCAAAAAATGAGTTCCGACCCTTTTGAAACTTCAAACGTAATGCCAAGAGTCTTTGATAAAGTGAATGTGTTGTCTAAGTAAGTTGAGAAATAAAAAGTGAGAGAACACATTTCCACTTGTCTCCATCAGAGAATTCCTTCTTTTCAACCTGAATTTGAGAAGAGAACATTTATTACGTCCAAGGTGGGAATACTTCAGGTGAGTTGTTTTTTGTTTTGTTTTTTATCACTGATGTTTGCCACAAATCTACTAACTAGAAACCAAGATATTTGATTAAATTTTAGCCCAGTGGAGTGCTTAGGTAGTTATAGATGAGGTGTACATAAAACCAACCGTAGTAGCCAGATACTTTTCCATAACATAAAACCCAGATTCAAGTAATGAAAAATTCCCTTTGGCTTCATTTCCCAACACACTGTCTTCCCATTAGTAGCTTTTGTGCGTGTTTTCTCTTCTCCACTGGTAACATTCTGACATTTTCTTTTCCATGCGTTCAAGATTTAATAACGAAGTACAGTCAACATAGCATTTCTGAGAGCTCAGACTCCATTTCATATGCTTCTGGCCAGCTAAATAGACTTCTTGGAGGAGATGCCAGACATGTGTGATGCTAATTTGGTTGAACTAAAGCAAGATGCTCAGAAAAAAATGATTTTTGCTTAAACCAGTCCTTCTGGCCTTAGCAAGTCCAGTTGCCCAGCCACTGACTGCCTTGGAAAATGGGCTGGGGCAGGCTGTGGGCCTTGGCCCTTCGAGGTGATCTTCCTCAGATATTCCCAGAAAGGGACTCATCAGGGAGAGAAAGGTGAAGCTAGATTTCGGATGACCCTAAAGCCAGGTGACCCCATTTCAAACAAAGGCATGTTCTCACTAATAAGTTGGGTACTGGGGACTCAGGCTGCATTTTTCCCACAGAAGTATAAGGGCTAAATACCGAAGTGTTAAATTAATTAATCAATTAACTAAGTACTTACCGAAAATATATCATGGTCATCCTTTCAAAGCCCATGACCCACAATGCATCTCAGCTAGAGCTGGAAAGGTTTTTAGAAGCTGCTCTTTCCACGTCCACACAGCTAACAGTTGGCCAAGGCTCCCCAGGGGCCCAAGTGATATTTGAAGAAAGCTGCCATGCTCCCCTTAAACCTTTGCTTTTCTAAATTAAACATCCAAAGGTAGCCAATAGGACAGTGGTTTTCAGATCCTTCTCTAGGTAGGGATGTCAGTCCTGAAATGTGGGGCTTGCAATTTGTCATAAAGCTTGAAATGGCCTGGGCTGGGGCAGGGAGTGCCTGGCTGTTAGCTCCCTTTCTCCGGGGACTCTGTTCTGAGGCAGAGGAGAAACGTATTTGCTTTGGGAAGTCACATCTGACCACGAGGTCACCTTTGGTTGGGCAACCCACGCTCAGGGACACATTAAAAGCAAAATGTCTGCGATGGCCCCACCACCCCTGATAGTTACCGGTGGCAGGGCGAATTCACAATGGGAAGACAGGAAGAGAGGAACGGGATACACATGTAGGGGAGGTCAGCTCAGCGCTGGGCATCGAGCTCCATGCTCCACAAACCTAACCTCTTTCTAACGGCACAGGGAACCTAGGAAGCAAGTATCATTTTAGTTCCTGTGTGTATTTGTTTGGAAAGAGTTGGCTGCAAATAACAGACAAACTGAAGGAGGAAACCTGAAAAGATAAGGATCCATTTGCCTTGTGATGTATTTTGCAAGTCTGGGGTGGGCAGCCCAGGCCTTGCTGGGAACGCTGTGAGGCCGTCAGAGACCAGCTGTCCTTACAGGAGAAGCCTTCATCCTCATGTGTCACCTCACGAACACAGGATGGCTTGCTGTCCCTTTCGGCATCATATCCACCTTCTAGGGGGAAGAGGAGAAAATGCAAGAAGGCAAAGGGAGCTGCTCATGCCGGCCCAGGCTGTCCTTTTAAGAAACAACCATATTAGCCGTACTCAGTGATCTCTCCTTAACAGCTCATGGGCCAGAACTTATCAGATGGGAGAGCGAGACGATGAAAAAATTTATCTGGATACATATCAGCTCCAAACAAAATCAGGGAGGGTTTTATGGGTAAAGAAAAATGGGAACAGGCTCTGGGGTAAGTAGCAACAGTCTGGCACTTCGTGCTGCAAACGAGAAATGGAGCCCAGAGACATACAGTAACTGTTTCGTGTCCACAGGCTAAGATGGTTAGAGGATGGTCGAGCGGAGATTCGAAGCCAGGCCCCTCGAGGTCAAAAGCTCTTGCTCTTTCTACGGGGCCGCGTGGCCTCGGAACATGGCACAAATTGTTGTCCCTTCCTAACGCTATCGGGAAGCAGGTACTTTCTGGCTCCAAATCATTTTACAGATGGGGAAATGGAGGCACAGAGAGACTAAGAGACTTCAGTACAGAGGATTTGGACCCAAGCAGTTGCTATAAAGAAGAAACACAGCAGTAGCAACATTAGTCTGAACACTTAATGTCTCTAGTACAATGAGAGAGAGAGAATGGGAAAGGGAAGGGGGGTGCGGAGAACTCTGAAGAAAAGCGAAGAAACATGAATTAGCATGAGCAGGAAGGAGAAAGCAGATATGAAGATTGATAGCAATTCTCCCTGGGCCATGAGCTGCTTCCAACCACATACCAGCATGGGATGTGGGGAGAGCGGAGATCCTGCCACTCAACCTGCCACTTGCCAGGAAGGGCTGATACGAGGCTATAGATCAATACATTAAAAATATATGTAATCAAGGGGCACCTGGGGGGGCTCAGTCGGTTAAGCATCTGACTCTTGATTTCGTCTCAGGTTGTGATCTCAAGGTCGTGAGATCGAGCCCTGCATGGGCTCTGCGCTCAGCGTGGAATCTGTTTGGGATTCTCTCTCTCTCTGCCCCTCCCCCTGCTCTCTCTCTCTCTCTAAATATATAAGTAAATAAAATCTTTAAAATATATATATATGTACACACACACACACACACACACACACACGTATGTAGTCAATTATTGAAACCCCGTGAATGGTTTCAAAGTTCTTCAGGTTGTACGCATTCAGTTTTTCTGAAGAAACTCATTTTGGCTTTAATGTTTTCAATGTAATGACCATACAGATTTGGTTTATATCAGAAATACCCATTTGTAAAATTAAAAAAAAAAAAGAAATGCCCATTTGTCCGCCAAAGTGGTACCTAGGCAGAGACAGACAACTCTAAGAACACCAGGCTTTTATTTAGTGGGAGCTTAAGAGGGACCAGGTGCTGTGATAAATGCTCCACATTTGTCACCTCATTTAATCCTGGCTCATCTTTGGGGAGAGATTTCCTATTTTCCTCACTTTTCAGGTGAGAACCGTGAGGCTGAGGGAAGTAAGTGACTTGCCCCCCAAACACAGGCCTACGTAAGGGGCCCGGTGAGGGCCGTCATCTGGGTCCGTCTGCACCCACCGTGGCCCCGTCTGGGTGTGCGCCGGAGCCGGCAGGCTGGAGACGGGGTCAGGGGCCAGCAGACTTGCAGGTGGATAGCCCCCCTCCATGCACTAGTGCAGCTGAATTTTGGAAGTTAAATGAGAGAGAGTATATTCTTCTCTCCTCATTTATTTTTTTAATCCAGCCCAACACGTTAGCCTGTAGAGATATTTTTAGACTACAAAACCAGTACAGTTCTGAGGATTAAGCTGCTTTAATTCTCGCGGACTTCCCTCCATCTGGCAGACAGGGCATATCTTTATGTAAAATTAAAAGCTAATCAAAGTTAAAAATTTTTTTTTTCATTTGGCCGTAAAGTTGTCTTCTTCCAGTTGTTCGCGAATGAAACATGCTGTGCTCGTCTCTGAAAACCAGGAAGCCTGGAGAGAAATTTATGACTTCCAAACAAAATTTAGAGGTTGAAGGGTTTAGCAGCTCACAAGGAACGCAGAGCTAAGCCTGTGAGAAAGGCTGTTCCAAAGGTCCTGGCCTGAAGTGCCAAGGGCTCTTTCCAGAGTCCCCGACGAAGCTCCTAGGTGTCTGGAAGGGGAAACATGGGAGCGAGCGCTTGGAAGACACGTCTGCCCCAGGAGCCGGTGTGCCCACGAGCCCGTGCACTTTGCACATGGCCGTGCTCAGCCGGTGCGGGAGCCAGGCATTGCCCGTGCGCCACAGGTTTTGTGAGCCTTCTCTTTTTATTCCGTTCTCAGGGAATTAGCCAAGATTTGTAGCCAACAGCCTCTGCCCCATTTTCTCTCAGCTCCTAGTCACACTCCCATATATGGAAATCCTTATCACAGAGCTAACTCCCCGGCTAGGACCTTTTTGTAGGAAGTGTTCAGTGTGTTGTGGGCTTTATAAGCTAAGTAATGCTAAGGATGGACCGGCC
Organism: Callorhinus ursinus; assembly: GCF_003265705.2. Taxonomy (NCBI): domain Eukaryota; kingdom Metazoa; phylum Chordata; class Mammalia; order Carnivora; family Otariidae; genus Callorhinus; species Callorhinus ursinus. Next base: position 43,289,059 of record NW_027397067.1, on the reverse strand, counting down.
ACAGCAGTAACTGTGTGTGTGTGTGTGTGTGTGTGTGTGTGTGTGTGTGTGTGTTTAAATAGTCCTTACTGCTGCTAGAACATCTGTACCAAACTTAAGCTCAAGGTTTCATCCGTTTCAGTAATTGTTGGATAGCAAAATGAATTTTAACTATTTAGAAAGTCATGCTCATAGAGCACCTGTGTGGCTCAGTCGTTAAGTGTCTGCCTTCGGCTCAGGTCATGATCCCAGGGTCCTGGGATCGAGCCCCGCATCGGGCTCCCTGCTCAGCAGGAAGCCTGCTTCTCCCTCTCCCACTCCCCCTGCTTGTGTTCCCTCTCTCACTGTGTCTCTCTCTGTCAAATAAATAAATAAATAGAAAAAGAAAGCTATGCCCACATATTGCCTAGAAGCAAAGCAGCAAGCCATGATAGGAGATTTCTCCCATAACAAAGGATTTCAAATCTCCTCCACATGCGGGCACTTTCTCGGGCTAGGCAGCAACCGCACAGGGGCAGACGGAATTATTCGGTCAGCAGGTTAGTCCAGCTTAAATAAACAGAACAAAGAGGAGCCCTGCACAGAGTGGACTTTCAGCAGATGCTCTCGCTTTGCAGGGAGTGTGCAGGGGGCCAGGCGCGCGCCCCTCTGGCTGGCTTACACTTATGCAATGAACTATGCCGTTAGTTCAGAGAGTCGTCACATCTTTCTGTCCTCCTGCAACTAATTCCTCTTACCTGAGGTGCCAAAGGGCAAGTTATTTGCTTGGGAATACACAGCTAACACCACTCCTGATTCAAAACCTCTCATTGGCTCCCATTATTCAAGTCCAAACTTCCCTTAGAAACAGAATTTAGGGTGTAACCGTTAATAAACATTTAGACAGTCAGGTACCTGTGGGCAGGCGCCACAGGGGGCAAAGGTGAGTAAGACATGATCTTGGAAAGATGTAATATAAGCAAGGGAACCTGTCATGATACAAATAATTAATAATAACAATACTGATAATTGCAGTAATGTAAGTATCTTAGCTCAGACTGCTGGGACAAAATACCATACACTGGGTGACTTCAATATAGACACTTATTGCTTGTAGCTCTGGGAAGCTGGAAAGTCCAAATCAAGGTACCAGCTGATTCAGTTCCTGGTGAGAGCCTGCTTCTTGGCTTGCGGACAGACAGACACCTTCTAGCCGTGTACTCACATGGCCTTTCCTCGGTACATGCGTGAGAAGAGAGATGGAAAGCTCTCTCTTCTACTTCTTCAAAGGGCCACCAATCCCATCTTGAGGATCCTACTCTCAAGTCCTCACCTGAACCCAGTTGCCTCCCGAAGGTCTCACGTCCAAATACCATCACATCAGAGGGTAGGGCTTCAACATAGGAGTTTGCAGGGGACACAAACATTCAGTCCTTCACAGTAAGTGAGGGAGGAAGGGAGACAGACGGCACCAGGCAGCACTGAGGTGTGATTGGATTTGAAAACACATCTTGGCCAATGGTCTTTTCTCCACTCACTTGTTCTGGGTCTATGTATAGCTTCCTCCTGCAACTACTGGTCCCTCAGAGAAAAAAAGGTAGGACATGTGTGTGATCTCTGTCAGACTTTCAGTCTAAAAGGCTAAAAGAGGGGCGGAGTTATAGGTGAGGCCAAGGTTGTGGGGGAGGAGGTTGAGGTGGGGGGGTGGGGGGGCTGGTGGAAGACCAACACAATGTCATTGACAATGGCCCTGGATGGTATTTTCCAAATTCCCTTCAGCGAAGACGGGTTGCTTATGCATTTTTACTGACATTTTGTACCCAGAAAGTCTTTTTTTCTGAGATGTTTGAACTTTTAGACCTTTTTCAAACCTGGATCCCCAGAGCTAGTGGGGTAGTTAACATACAAGTGAGACTGATCTCCCAGACATGGTAGGACATCTTCTATATAATCAGCGCCATGTTCTTGGAGTCTAGCTTAGCTTCTCGCCCGTCTGCCATCAGCCCGGGGATGAATGTTTTTGCTTTGCAACAGCAGTCACTCACTCCGGGCGTACTTCATCTGTGTGGAGTCCTGGAGTAGGCAAGTGACCGTGCTCAGGATAAAACAGACCGAGAGAACAGCCCCGGTGCTTTAGTCTGGAGCCCAGCCACATAAACATCCTCTGAAGCACCCAATGCCATCCTTTGGTGTGGGACCTTTTATGCATTGTACCTCATGGGCTTGGAGAGTTTCAAAAATAATTTAAATCACCTTATGCAATTTTTTGGTCCTAAGTAGGGGGGGGTGAAATGCTAAGAAATTGTTGATATAGTTTGATCAGTCAGAATGACACAAATTAGCTGTTTTCTTTTAAAGGCCTAGTACTGCGTCCTCCCTCTCTTTTTCCCTCTTTCCCTCCGCTTCACTTTGAACACCTACCATATGCTGGCACTGCCCGAAGCACAGAAGTACACAAAGGACTAAGGCATGGGATGGCACCTGGCCTCTTTCACTCTATAAATATCTATTGTATGTGCCAGGCACTATGCTATGTAGTGGAGGGATTGTAGTGCATTAAACAAGCAACACAGATTTTGTGTCATCAGTATATAGCCTAGCAGGAATGATATTAGATAAGCAATTAGGAGTGTTGCAAAAGTCATGAGTGAAAAGAATAGAGTTTTATGAGGGTGATAACAGGGGGACCAGATTGGGTGTATTGGATGTATGGCATCAGACAGTTGGTGATCCAGAGGAGGAGCAGGCCAAAAGTGTTTAGAACACACTTTTCACTAAGTAAGCTCTGTTTTTAGTTTATATTCTATCTTCCTAAAATCAAGACAATTAGATTAATAATAAAAAATCTATTCAGTCAATATTTTGATTTTGATTACATGAGTCAAGCAAGCAGTCTAATAAATAAATGAATTAGTTGCTCAAGATTTAAGTAAACTTAGTCTAGGGATGATTGACCTTTTGATATATATTTACTCAAGATTGACTTAAACTTCTAAGCTCCTATAGCAGCTGCCATTGGCAGAATTCAAAGATGGCCCCAGTTATAGCCTCCCCCTCGTTCCCAGTATATGTCTTCTCCCAGTTATTCAATCAAACACTAAGCTAGGTAATCTTGCAAAGAGATTCTGCAGATATAATTAAGGTGTCAAATCAATTGACTTTAAGAAGGGAGATTATCCTGGGCCAGAGGGCTGATCTAATCAGGTGAGCCCTTAAAAGGGACAGGGCTCTTCCTGGTGAAAAAGATGGAAAGAGAGAGCTAGATTCAACCCTGGCTGGTTCTGAAGATGGAGGGGCCATGTGGCAAGGAATGCAAGTGGCCTTTAGGAGCTGAGAGCAGTCATCAAAGAAATGGGAAACTCAGTCTTACAACCACATGAAACTGAGTAATGCCACAACCACATGACTTTGGAAGATGACCTTGAGCTTCCAAGGAGAACAAAACCTTGCTGACACCTGAGCAAGACCATAGCCATGCCATGGATAACCTTCTGACCTACAACACAGTGAACTAATAGTTGGGTGCTGTTTTAAGCCCGTAAGTTTATAATAATTTGTTCCATAGCAATACAAGCTTAATACAGCAACTATTCTCTTTCCCTGCTCAGTACTGTTCCCTTCAACTCCTTCTGTAACAACAGACTCCAATCTTCCTGACAAAAAAGCCTGGGCAAGTGACCAGGCTGGCAGATCATCATCCCTCTTGCTTCTGGGCATAGTGATTGGCTCAGAGGTTGGACATGTGACCTGAGCTGTGCAATCAGTGTCTTCACATGTGAATTTTCTAACTTGAAGAAGAGAGCTAATTTTCTTCTCTGGTCCTGAGCTGTAGGAATATGAGTCCCTGAATCCATTGTCCTTCGGCCATCTGACCCATGTCCTTTCAATGATTTCATTACAGAGCCAAGGCACGCCCTTTCAAGTTAAGCTAAGTCATGTGTAGCTTTTGTCATTGGCATCCAGGGCCCTGAACAATGCAGCTAGAGAGGAGCAAAGAACCGTTAGCTGGAAGACACCAGTTCTGCTTATCAGACAATTTAAAACATAGATGTGCCTCTTTGCATATAACCTGGGTTTTGATTTTTTCATTTTCTTTTTAATCAGTGATGAAGGACATCAAATGATAGCAAAAATAAATGCTAGCTCAACTGTGCTATTATTAAAGCTGCAAGGGAACTTAGATGTCATCTGATTAAGGTCTCTCATTTTCTACATGCCAAAGCTCTCTGTGCCAGAGAGGCACAGCTAATTAGGGAACAAGCTGGTCATTCCAGAATCATTGGATAGAAATGACCCAGGTTGGAAGAAAAATGATGCTGCTTGCCTTTCATTAGTTTTTCTCTTCTGCTCACCAAATTTTCTGAAATTGTGTCTGCTGAATACTGTGACTTTCAGGATTCGTATGGTATATTTTCAAGTGAAACCATCCAGTTTCTGGAACTCTGATGGTACCTCAATTTGTCAGGATGATTTTTATTTGATTCCACCGAAAGTGGTATAAAACTATCTTCTGGTATACAGTGTTAGAAACTTAGCCTGGGCACAACCTTATCTTTGTGAAGGCTGCATGAAGATAAATTCATAAATGGTTATCTTTCTTGAGTACAAATATAAGTAGTTTCCATAGATCTGTTTACAAATACTAATGAGATGAGTGTTTTCCAAAACCTGGTTGAATGACATCTTTGACATATGAAATTATCAACTTCTTATGCCATTTGTACATAGAATCATAGACTGTTAGAGCTGGCAATGGTCTTTGAGGTCATCAGACCCAGCCCCCCATTATTCAGATAAGGACAATGGGTTCCAGAGAGGAGGAGGGTCTTGCTCAAGGTCAGATTCTCTCAATTGTAAAACATCAATAAGCAGTCTGCCACGCCTTTAAAAGAGATGAATGGAGGGAGATGTTTTCTTTGAAATTTGCATTTTATGCATGTATGCGAACAGAAAAAAAAAAGTAGCAAAAATACAAAGATTATTCACCATCCGGATTTTGGTGTAACTTAGAAAATCTGTTTCCAGATTAAGAAAAATCTTACCAATGAGATAATAAAATGATCTGTTTATTATAAATCTAAAAATTGAGTAATTGGGAGAGAAACACTGTTAATATGAAAATTGGTGCCAACTTATTTTTAAATATTTAGAAAATGTCAAACTGTAGAAAAAAATAAGAAGGAAAAATTATATCTTCAGTACCCAACAGAATGAGTCTTTAACATTTTTGGTGGTTTTCCTTTCAATTTTTTCATATGTATAGGAAGTTTATGAGGATGACAGTCACAAATATTTTCCCATGTGATTACATCTTCTTTATAAATATCTACTAAGTGCATGTGATATGTTTTTCTTCAGCAACTAACAATTCTATTATGGGAATGCTGGTTTTTAAAATAACCTTAAGTGAGCATCTTCCTGTATAAATATCTTCTTCCATATTTAGGATTATTTTCTCCTCCATAAAAGGAATGTCTGGGTCTGTTTTATGGTAGGTGCTTAGCTCAATAGATATTCATTTAAAAAATGACCTAAGTATATTCATCAGAACATCCTAGGTGTGCTGTAGTAACAAGCAGCTCTAGTATCTCAATGACCTGACTAAAAAAGAATTTACTCCTGAGTGATATAAAATGATCTCTGAATTTGCTGTCTTCTCCATAGGGACTCAGCAGTCCAGACTGTTCAGTCTTTGGCTTCACCATCTCAGCTGAGGCCTCCTCTCTGACTCACATCCTCAGAGGAAGGTTCTCCATTGCTTCAGTGCAAAAGTGACGCACAACACCCCTGCCCACTACCCATTGGCCGGAACTAATCACACGGCCATGTCTGACTCCAAAGGAGATGAGGTCCGGCCAGGAGGTATCCTCTTCCCACACAATGGAAGGAGGGGAGCCCTGAAGTTCTCTGTTACATCAACGTTAAGATTATCAACAAATTGTTTCCTTGGAGAGTCACACCAATTTACATGACCATCAATTCACACGAGAAAGTCCTTTTCACTACACGGATTTACTATACTCATTGGATATTACTCCTTTAAAAAAATCTTTGCTACAGCGATGGGCAAAAATATTTAATTTGGTTGACTTTTTTGTTTCATTCATTCATTCATTCATTCACTTAATCAATTAGTCAACAAATATTTAGTTAGCAGTAAGTGGCATTGACCCAGGTGAAACGGCTACAGTGGTGAACGCACAGACATGTCCCCTTCCTCACCGGCCTTATAATCAACGACTGGTGGTAGTTTCTCTTTCGTGACCCGTTTCTACATACCTTGCCTGTGTATGGTGAGGGTTCTTGCATTTTTCTCACTGGGTCGCTTGAGGTCTTTCTACAGCGAAGACATTTCTTTGTTGTATTTGCTGCAAATGTTTCCTGCAGGTTGCCTTTTAATCTTAATTCTGGTGGTGCTTTTTTTTTATAGAATTTTAAAATAGTCTATTCAAATCTACTGATCTTTTCCCTTATGATTTTTACTCTTGTTTTTGACTATAGAAAGTGCTAAAAATGGTTATTTTTAAGTTTTCTTACAGTTTTTCTTTTGCTGGAAACCACTTTGTGAGAAAACACACACACACATATGATACATAAAATTATGTTACTCTTTTAGTAAACTGATTATACATAATAATTATACCTAGTTATATATAATATATATTATACAATATACACATACAATGCAATATACATAATATTATACATATCTGATTATACATAATTATACATATCATATATATGTTTGTGTTTTCTCACAAGAGAAAAATCATAAGAAAACTCAGATATATATATTACATACTCAGAAATACATATGTGTACTATATAATGTGTGTGTTATATATAAATTACACTATATAACATATGTGTGTGTTTTCTCACAAGGTGGTTAATATATATAATTATATATTATATAATACATAAATGTACATATGGAATTCAGTGAAGAATCCACGACTGTATATGCAGATTATGAACACAGAAGTTCCTTCAGTAGATCCTATGCTCTCCCACATCTGTTGGTACAACCTTCTCTCCCTCTTCGGGTTCCTACTTTCTCTTACCTCCACTTTCCCCACTATATTTCTACAGTGTTTTCCTTTCAGCAACCTGTCCCCTTTGAAGTATTAATTCACAAGAAACAAAGATCTTGCTTCTGTTGGGGTAACTGCATTTTAATTGGGGTCTTTAGTCCCTTAAGTGACCGGGATTAATTTTCAGAGGAGAAATTTCAGGCACCGTGACAGTCAGTAATGGAGATGTTTTGCTCCAGAAACTCCGACCGGTTCTCTTCCAGCCACGCCACATCTGGCTTAGAGAGATCAGCCTTGAGTGGCACCTACCAAGATCTCGTGTCGTTCTTCCCCTAGGCTGACGTTAAATCCAGAGCCCAGCTATCGTTTGCTTGCCTGCCCAAAGTTAGCTCTACTGGATGGCCTCTGTTCACGTTTTTTTATCTTTTCCCTGAAGACTAGCTTCCTCTCCTGGCTACTCTACTTCTTCTTCTTCTTCTTTTTTTTTTTTTTTTTAAGATTTTACTTATTTATTTGACAGAGAGAGACAGCGAGAGAGGGAACACAAGCCGGAGCGGGAGAGGGAGAAGCAGGCTTCCCACTGAGCAGGGACCCCAATGCGGGGCTCAATCCCAGGACCCTGGGATCATGACCTGAGCTGAAGGCAGACGCTTAACAACTGAGGTGCCCCTACTTCTGTCACTGACCCTAACACTGAGGCTCAGAATCTCGGTCACTTGTAGCCCCTTGCTTTATTCACTGCCCACCAACGCTGTTCAGACATCCTTGTTCCTGCACTCTGGAAACATCTTTCACCTGGAATGCTGCTATTCCACTTACCCAGAGCCTTACAGGCACAGCTAAGGGCAACCCTTGCTCTTCTGACCCCACAGAGGACTTGTCTATGCCAGTGACCTCCAAAGTGGGGTTCTATGGTGATCCTTTGAGGTGCAACAAGAAAGTACTAGACATTTTGCTTATAAAATTTCAACCTTTTAAAACTTCAATCATTGTGTGTTTTTAAATAGACCTAATATATTCATTTAGAACTACATGACCAATTCTTACTGATTTTAAGATATATATTGCTTCACATTTTAATATCTCTCATATTGAGATGTATTTTACAATGGATGCCTAAAGAAAGCCTTATGTCCCAATATAGTTGGCAGCAATATTTTTCTTTCTTCATGAGACGTAAGATAATGATGTCATATACAATTGATAGTGTCTTGAATTCCATGAAATATACATATATTGGGTGTGCTTGCTCAAAAAAAGTTTTTAACTAATGGAATTGCAAGACAAAAAGAAGTTTGGAGGCCACCCAATCTATACAACTCAATTCTTTCTTGTTACACACTGCCTCAAAATAATGATTCACTCATACATTTGTGTGTCTGTGTAGTTGTGCACACTCTTATTATACACTTGATGAAGTACCAACCATGCGCCATTCCTCTTTATAGTCCTTACAAAAACTTGCACAGTCTGGGCCAAGAGCTCTCAACCCTATCTGACCCAAGGCCTCTTTTATAGCTAATATTTTAAATGTCTTGTTTACTATCTTAAAATGAAATTCACATGTAAGTATTGGAAAAAGAAGACCATATTGTATTAGTTAGGGTACACTGATTGCTAAAACAAATGGGCCCTATATTTAAAGGCTTACACCCAATAGAAATTATTTCTAGCTCCTATCATGGGACTGGCAGATAAGTAACGTGTGGGGAAGAGAAAGGGACATGGAGCATGGCGTATAGGAGATTTTCATGGGCCAGGCCCGGAAGTGGCAGGTCACACTTTTCTCAGGTGCCATTGGCTAGAACTCAGCCCATGACCATAGTAAGTGCAAGGGTGGCTGGGAAATCGAGTCTAGCTGGGGGCCCAGAAGAGAGAGGACAACATAGTTTTTGGTGAGCATCTAGCAGTTTCTGCCACAAAACACAATACTCCGTTATTATAGAGAAATAAAAGAAAAATAATTGTTAAGAAAATAATATGATTTTCATGATGTAAATCCTTAGGCACGGCCGCACTAGCAGACATGAATGTAAGGTGTGTCTTTCTATATGGAGAATCATGTGAATGTGAAGGCCTGGAATGCAGTTTAAGACAGGTATGTTGTCTTAGTGACTAACGTGTCCTTCCCATTTTACCGTTACTATCCAACAGTGGTATTGCTACTAGTAATGAGAATTCCCAAAATGGTAAAATTCTGAACAAAGGGCAATTTTCTCTTTATTTATACAGCTGACACATTCCTGGAAAACCCAGTGCATATGAGAACTCTGCAAAAAATGCTCTCCATTTATGTGTAAAATAAAAATGGTCTCTAGGCTCACATCGTTATGAAGTTATTATTTTTTTTAACCCACATGAATGTCCAGTGGGACACTAGGAGGCCATGAAAGATGAGGGACCATCCTTCGCGGTGGACGCTCTTCTGTCTATTGCAAGATGTCTAGCATCCCTGACATCCTCCCACTAAGTGCCAGTAGCATCCCCAAAATCATATGACAACCAAATACACCTCCACAACTTTCTAAAACATCCTCTGTGGAGAAGTACAACTTCCATGGAGGACCTTTTCCACTCAGTAATGCTTATCCAGTTCACTCATGGGTGCATGAACAAATGAACTAAATTCGCCAATCCCGGCATATTGCTGTAAAGCAAAATTATGGATATATGTGGAACACCACCATCGTGCTCTGCTAGGTGACTTCACATACACTATTTCATTTAATCCTCATAACCATCTTGCAAGATCAGTATTAATACAAAATGAGCAAAGTGGGGCTTTGGAGGTGAAATGGCATGTCTGCATTCATGTGGTGACTAAGTATGTGAGCAACTAGGATTGAAATCTGGGTCCGACTAGAGAATCAATCCTATTTCCACTGATATTGGGATGACCATATGTGTAAGCCTATTGTCCAGAAGTGATGATTATGAGCATCCCCTTTCATTCTCAAAAGAGCCCCTGTTTGGGTAATAAATTACGCGGTCACTGCGAATATTATATGCTGCTATTGTCATCACTATTTATTGAACGAGAAGATCAAGGGCGAGAGTGGAAAATGATATTCTGCTGTCTCAGGTGTCAGTGGGATGGCAGAGGATGCAGAATGGGTTTTCTGCTTCCCAGCTCATTATCGGTGCATTTCTGAAATCATCCGTGGAGGTTTACATTTGTTTATCTTCTAGCGAAACAATTTTTTAAATAGTAGGAAAACAAACACTTCCTAGATATCCAGTCTTTGCCCATCAGCCAGGATGGTGTTCTTCACCTTCAAGTAAGATGTGTTGCCCATTGATAAAGTGAAAGATGAAATGCTCTGAAGTCTGAGAAACAGCTAGAAGTGTGGGAAGATGAGCTGAGACATTCTGAGTGAGGTAATGCACTCGTGCTTGCTTTGTTTCCATTTACTGGTCACAGTACTGAGCCAGAGAGAAACCCACTTTTCCATTTTTAAAAATCAGACCCCATCTCTATCTGTTCCTGTTACTAAAACTTTTTAAACAAATCACAGTTTTAGAAATGTCACATGCACACGTTCGGTCTCAGAGTTATGGAAAAGGACTGGAAATTCCCGGGGTGATCTGAACATTCAAAGACAATACTGTACTTCGCTGGGAGTACTCTGCCCTTGTGCCTTTCCCATGTCACTCAGGCACACTGCTATCCCCCAACTTTTGTTTTAGCTTTCCAGGCATTTTGTTATTTTCTGTCCAGGTCTGCAGCTCCCTGCCAGGGGCTGATGAGACAAAGTGGGTCAGATTATCCTCTATGTCTTGTGCGAAACATCGCCAGAACCCACCTAAATCCACTCAGGCCCTTCCCCAGCTACATCACCCATGGCCTTCGTGGGTGCTCTGAAGAGCCTTCTGGTTTCCCAACAAGAGCTCCAATATCGAGGGTGTCCCTGCTGAGCCAAACTCCCTCCGGGGCATGTTTCAGACCCAGGTGGGGCAAGAGGTGCGGAGGAACAATCTGGACTGTCCCTGGCTTATCTGTCGCCTTTGCCAGGGCTTGGGAATGATGCTTGACAAACAGCACAGCGTCCCATTACAGGCTCACAATAAAATTCTAAAATAAAAAAAAAATGAACAAATTGAGTCATTGAGAAATACCTTCCTGTTGCAATTGCTTCCTTCAATTTTCTGTTATATCTCAGAAGACAAGAAATCACACTGGAAATGGATACAAATTATTAAAATGTTCCACTCCTCAAGTCTCTGGAGTGGAGGAGTAGGTTCATGAGGACTACCCGGGGAAACCCTAGATTCTTAAATGGTACTTATGACATAAATCCCCCCAAGTGTGGATCCTAGACTTTTTGTTATATAAAGACAGGTTGTCTTGCTGAGGCCATAGGCAAATACACTTCATAAATGCTATCCTTCCTGCTCGCCACACCCATGGTGGTCACTGTTAATTGATTACTTAGTCCTTCTTGCCAATTCTCAATTTTCCCTTCTGACCCAGAGTAAGTGCACACCCCTAAAGAGGTGGACAGTCCCAGAATCTATTAACCAGGAAAGGTGTAGCCCTTCATGTCAGAATCTGGAAACTTAGAGAGTAGATTTCAAGCACCACAGGGCAGATCTCCTGTCTCTCTCTTTTGCCCCGTGGGTCTGTCTGGAGAAGTCTAGCTATGCTGGAGTATGCCAGGTGGGAAGGGAAAGATGTGGAGATATGCCAGGAGCTGGGCAGAGACCCTGGAGAGGAATGCACGCTGGAGATGAGTAAGTTACACTTTGTTGGCCCCATTCCTTAGCCAGAACTAGCTTTCTGAGTCTGTTTTCTCTTTTGCCATCCGTGAGCCTCAAGCAAAATTCCTTCATCCAACAAACATATTGAGCATCTATCCTGTGGCTGTCACTCAGCTCTGATCTGTGACATGGGGATGGATGACTCAGATACAGTCCAGGGAAGGCAGACCTCTAACAGCCACTTATTCTCACTTATGTTCAAATGAATTTCACTTTCTGGAAGAGCACAGGCTCGTTTAGGGGCTCATCTGATTAGGCCAGGCCCACCCAGACTGGCTCTCTTTTGATTAACTCTAAGTCAACCTTTAGGAACTTAATCATGGGTGTATATCCCATCATATCTCCAGGTTCTGCCTACACTGAAGGTAAAGGAATTATAAGGGCGTGTACACCAGAGGGCAGGAATCTTGTGGCTATCTTGGAATTCTGTCCACCACAGACTAGCAGCCTCAGCATTCCCTGTGGGATGGACAGACTGAGGCTTCTGTTGGGACTGCGTAACATTGCAATTCTTCCCTCTGCCACTCCGGCTTCCTTTATTCCCCACAGATGATAATCTCCAGATGACCAATAAATTTTCTGAGCATGAATCCCTGTGAGTCTGTTCCCCAAGGAACCTGACTTAAAACATGAGGGCTCCTGCACCAGTGGATTAGAAGGTGCAGAGAATGGATTGGTAACATTTAGAAAATCTCTGAGCCCGTTATCCTTGAGCCTCTACTGAAAAGGATGGTGACAGAGCTGCGGGGCTTATCTCTGGGCTGCCAAGTCAGGAGCGGCGCACGGGTCATCACTGACAACCACATCACCCAATGGTCCTCCTCCAGTTTCCATTTGTTTTTAAAGTTGTTCCTCCTTTATCATCATCCTCGAGATGACATCATAGTTACTTACACTGAGTGCTTGCTCTGTTTCAGAAACCCCGCAAAACATTTCACTGACTACCTACTGAGCCATCCTGGCAGAGGGGCTAAGAGTCCCAGGGGTTAGACTGCTTACTGAATGCTAGCTTCTCCATTTGATTGCAATATGGCTCCAGTGACTTAGCTTTCCTGAGTCTGTTTGCTCATAAAAAAAAAGCCCCGGTTTCCTGTTTGAAAGAATAACCCTTCATGGAGGACTCTTAACATGTGCTTGGTACAGAGCAAGCATTCTGTAAGTTTCAGTGATTTCATTGCCTCAATTTAATTCCTAGGACAACCCTGCAAGAGGGCTTATCGCCAAAGAGCTGAGGTTCAGAGAGGTTAAGCAGCTTCCTAGTACCCAACTAACAGCCAAAGAGTGCCAGGGGTAGGATTTCAACCACGTTCCTTCTAACCACAAGTCTTAGCCCTTAACTGTGATTCCATCTCAGTTCACCATGGTGGGTATCAACAGGAGCGATGAAGCCAACACGGCCTTAGGCACAACACAGGAAGAAAGAGAAAATGAAAAAACACACACAGAGTCTCTAAATCTCTAGGAAGAAAACGCAGGTGTGAGTGGGTTGCCGCGGGTTCATCTGAAGGGTATCAGGATTCTGAGCCTGAATCTTTGGGCTGGTTTGCGGTTTCCTAAATGGGGGAGTGGAAATCAGGGTTTTTCTTTTTCCGAGAGCTACACTGGGCAATAGCTCCTCAAGAGAATGTTATGACAGGTCTGTGATCAGCTCCTGAGTTCCCTTTCTAAAACCTGAAAAATTCTGAATTTTGGATGAAGGCTCTGGGGCCTTTTTAAATGATCTCTGACCATTTTTTGCTGCTTAACCAGAGCAAAGCATACAAACACACCAGATTTCATTCACAGAATGACCTTTGTTGAGAGAACCTTTATCCAAGAGCTCTTCAGAGGACCCTGGCTCGCCACAAGGTGGACTAACAAGCCCTAGGCCAGACACACCCACCCAGCCCGACCTGAAGGCAGGCCCAGGGATCCTTAGTGGCTGCTGCCCAGTCTTTGTCCGAGAACTATGGCTTTCAACTCCGCACTGTAGAATTCTCCTGCATTGTTTTCCATGCCCCGAGTGCTGATCCTGGTGTGATTTTATGGCGTTGTGGAATTTTATAGGGCTGAGGGGGTTGAGGGTTCGCGGGAATATTGGGGCTGTGGATAAAAGTGCAGAAGAGAAGGAGAGAAACAGGTATTATGCCCCTTCTCAACCTCCAGTTCCTTTCCTGGAACCTCAGGGGATGGCAATCATCCATTCATAGTATTTCCCACATAATCCCAAAACGTAAACTTTACATATTTTGAATGCACAAATTCCACATCATCCTCCCGCCTTCTTCACTATTTATTTAAATGAGATGAAATGCTCAATAAGATACAAGCCTGGTCATATTTAAAATGACAGATTCAGAGCTGCAAAAGGAAGAGTACCTCCATATAAATGACCCGTGTCTCCAAATTTCTGCCAAGTATATATTCTAACATTAAAACCCTATTTTAGCTACTTTGATGTGGGGCTGAATGCGTGAGCATCATTTTACCATCATTTGTTTAGCTGTACTTTGGCAAATGTCAAGTCCAAGTCTGTGTATTTGGACTGTGGTGGCCAAAATGAGGTCAGCAGCCTCCCGATGGGCTGTCTCTCTGGCTGACAGCCCCTCACTGACCTTCACTCCATGAGGAATTGCATGACCCATAGGGAAGCATCAATGAATAAGGCCTCTGGTCACTTCCTTCTCCTCAAGATAAATATCAATGATCAGCCAACACAGAAGATACTCACCACTACTCCAGCTCCAGAGCTCACCCTGAGAGCAAATCAGTGAACACCTGAAGCATTTAAAGTGAAAACAAATTAAAAATGTTTCTTTGTTTGGTCGCTTCCAAATTATTCTCAAACTTATGAGCTATCCAGGGCAATGTCCCATTCAGCCCCTTCTCACTGGTTATCTACATTTGGTCAACAAATAATCATCGGTGATTCCTTTTCCAATACATGGATGGGAAGCAGGGAGGAAGAAAAACAAAACCGGTTTCTCCTTTGAGTTAAATTCAATTTTACAAACAAACTAAGCATCTACTAATGGCCAGGTATTCTGCTGGCACTATGGAGAAAGGGACTACAAATTACAGTCAAGGGAAGGGGACAGACCGGTTGATTGACTTTCAATGACAAGAAGTTAGCACAAGATGCTACAAAAAGATATGAAAGACAAGGGATAGTCACGCAACTCGTCCTTGATGGGGATGGCAGAGGATCAGGGAAGGCTTCCTGAAGGAGGTGACAGCTATTCCAAGTCCTGAAGATAGAATAGGAGTCATTCAGGCAAACGTGTGAAAAAGGGATGAAGACATTGTGTGCAGAGAACAGCTTATGCAAAGGTTCTGAGGCAAGCATATGGTATGAATTATATATATTTGTATATGTATTTTACATGTCATTTATTTTATTTATAGACCAACTGATTTTTAAGCTACATCCTAGGAGCATTTTGTTAATGTCCGAAATACCCTAACTAGCAATACACATTCCACAATGTTTTGTAAGCTTTGATAGACTCTAATTGGAAATCTACAGTCTAGGGTAGCTTCTACATGAGCTTCAGCAATTTTCCTCCCCATCCCCAGCTTTAATGAGCTTTTACTAACTTATATGAAAGCTTAAGATGTACAATATGATGATTTGATAAACATATACATTGCAAAATGATTACCACAATAAAGTTAGTTAACACCTCATCCCCTCACATAATCACCATTTTTGTGACGATAAAATTTAAAATCTACTCTATAAACAACTTTCAAGTATATAATACTGTATTGTTGATTGTAGTCACCATGCTGTCCATCAGATTCCCAGAATTTATCTTCTGTCTGGGAGTTCGTACCCTTTGACCAACATCTCCCATTTCTCCCATCCCACAGCCTCTGGCAACCACCATTCTAGTCTCTATTTCTATGAGTTCTATGAGTGACTTATTTCACTTAGCATGATGCCCTCATGGTCCATCTATTTGTCACAAAGACAGGATTTCCTTCTATTTTACGGCTGAATAAGAAATTCCATTGTACATATATACCATATTTTCTTTGTTCATAAATATTCATTTTCTCTATCTATTGAACTTAGGTTGTTTCCATGTCTTGGCTACTGTGAATAATGCTGCAGTGAACATGGGCATACGAAGATCTCTTCCAGAGAGTGATTTCATTTCCTTCAGATATGTACCCAGAAGGGAGATGGCTGGAGCATATCATAGTTCTATTTTTATTTTTTTGAGGAACCTCCATATTGTTTTCCATAGTGGCTGTATAAATTTGCATTCCCACCAACAGCTTATATGGGTTCCCTTTTCTCCACTTCCTCACCAACCCTTGCTATCTTTGCCTTTTTGATGATAGTCATTCTAACAGGTGTGTGGTTTGGTTTGCATTTCTCTGATGATTAATGATGTTGAACATCTTTTTGTGTACATGTTGGCCAGTTGTAGGTCTTCTTTGGAAAAATGTTTCTTCAAGTCCTTTGCCCATTTTTAATTGGATTGTTTGGATTTTCTTGCTACTGAATTGTATGAGTTCCTTATGTATTTTGAACACTTAGACCTTATCAGATAGATGATTTGCAAACATTTTCTTCCATTTGGTAGGTTGCCTTTTTATTTTGCTGATGGTTTCTTTTGCTGTGCAGAAGCTTTTTAGTTTGATGTAGTCTCACATATTTATTTTTGCTTTTGTTGTTTGTGCTTTTGGTGTCATATCCAAAAAAGTCTTTGCCAAGACCAGTGTCAAGGAGCTTTCCCCTTTGTTTTCTTCTAGTAGTTCTGCAATTTTGTATCGTATATTTAAGTCTCTAACCCACTTTGAATTAATTTTTGTGAGTGGTATAAGATAGGGGTCCAGTTTTATTCTTTTGCATATGGTTATCTAGTTTTTCCAAAACCATTCATTGAAGAGACTATCCTTTCCCTGTTGAGTCTTCTTAGCTTCCTTGTCAAGTATTAGTTGACTATATATGCGTGGGTTTATTTCTGAGTAAAACTTCAGCAATCTTTATCTTCCATGCATTAGAGGGTCTGCTCATTGTGTAATGGGTTTAGATATTATTTTTTGTTGGTGAAATAATTGGTGCAAAAGGTATGTGGGTAGCCCGAAATGCAATACAGGTCTTCCATGCTTACATGAACACAGTATAAGAATTTTTCAAGTTCAACAGCTTACACTCTTCATAATGGCCTGCCAAGCCACAGACTCCACCTTATCTGTGTGCTTGAGGCTATTGCCTGATTTTGACTAGAATTCTGCCACTAGAATATTATCTCATCATGCAACGAAGTGTATGTCAGAGGGCAGAGATTTTATCAAATGTAGAAAAAAAGATTGTGCATTATTATAATGCCTGCTTATTAATAAATGTTTGTATATGTAATAGAATTTCATCTGGGTCTTGCTTTCAATGCAACCTACCCTAACCCTTTAGTTGGGCAGTCTTAGTAGAGCAAATCTATAAGCCTCATCACTTTTTAACTATGGTAGGCTACAGATACCCAGCACAAAGAACCTAATAATTAGCAGCAGCCAAATTGGCTGGAGTCCGATTTCCACAGCATGATTCCTTTGTTTGTTTTTAACAGTGCTAGCCATCCATCCCCTCCACTCCAGGGAGGGAGTTATCCAATGTGGCTCAATTCAGCTGAGCAGCAGGAAGGACAGAATTCCATGGAAAGGAGCCTAAGTTCTACCAGGAAGACAATACCAGTTCTGACAAATCTGCCAGGGGATGCACGGACAAAATAAGGCCACTTTGTGACTGGGAGAGCTGAAAGCAGGGTGGCAAGAGGTGTGAGGCACAGGTTAGGGTGAATGACTCGGGACTGAGGCTGTCACCAGCAGGTGATTACCAGAACACACCTTTGTCATGGTGCCAAAACATATTGTGTCAGTTTAAAGGAGCCACACACAGCTGAACACCAGTGAGCTACCCATGGCCAAGCTTATCACCTATTGCTTCTCCACTCACCTCCTCTGAGTTTGCTCTGCCTCCTGTGCTTTTCTGTTCAGCTAATGGCATCACCATCTACTTGAGAATCATCCTGGGCACCTCTTGTATCATCTCCCTAACTTTAATCAATTGCCAAATCAGAAAACTTCTCCCAAGTTGACTCTATCCCCAACTACCTTGGTTCAAGCCGTCATCACCTCTCTGTGGGACCACTGATGCAGCTTGCACTGCAAGAGGCTCCTTGCTGGTCTTCCTGCTTCAGGTGTCCCCCTCTCCACTCCTGCCTCTCTCTAGTGCTCATTAAAGCCCTTTAGAAGCTCTGCATCATCCTCAGTAGACCAAATTCCAGTGCAAGGTGTTTCAGTGTGGTTTTATCACAAATGATAGGAACTCAAGTAGGACTATTTTGGGTGAAAAGGGGACATTTATTTGCTTACATAGCTGAATTGTAGGAAATACAAGGGTGTGCCCCAGAAATTTGAATCAGGGGCTCAAATGCCATTGGAATTTTTTTCCATTTCTCTGTGTATTATCAAGCATTATCTTCTTGCCCTTCTCCACAAACCTGGACCATGATCCATGGCCACTTAACAGCTCTTGTCTACCTAGTTGCACCACTGGAGTAGGAAAGGCTCCTCTTTTTTTTTAATTTCAATTTGAAAATTCCTAGGGAAACCTCTTATTGTTCTGGCTAGGATAGTGGACCCATCCCTGGTCTAATAAATATGGCTGCAATGGGCAAGGAAAACTATGATTATCGTATATGCCCCCAATCAGAGGCCAAAAGCATGATGTGCCATCCATATTGATGAAAACGGGTGCCCTTGGATAATCTAGCTAAGTTCTGGCCATGAAAATATGGCCCAGATAACTCCCTTTCTGGCTAGCTAACCCCTAGCAGTATGGTATAGGAGTTAAGCCCTTAGGCTCTGGAGCCAGAGAGATATAGGTTCAAATCCCAGCTCCCCCAATTACATTAGTTGTGTAGTCTTGAGCGATGGTCATAACGCCAGTGAGCCTCAGTTTCCTGATCTGTAAAACAAGGAGAGAAGTAAAATAATACCTATGTGAAAATTTAAGGAGACAGGTTTCAAGAGCACTTAGAACGGAGCCTGGCTCATGGTGTGAGCTCAGTCAGCTCTTCCTGTTCCCAGTACCCCTGGCATGAGTGGGCAGCCTTCAGAAGGCAGCAGGGCCTCAGGCTACAGCCTGCTGCCAACAGAATGAGATCAGGGTTAATCAGAGGAACAGACTGACCTGATTCACAGCACTCCAGTGAAGTGACCCATCTGACAGCCCAAAGAAGACAGTGCCAGGAAGATGAGTTGGTTGGCAATGATATTCTCCAAAATCAACAATGAGGGGTCCTTTCAAAACACCTTGTCTCCCTGCCAGAGGAGGGAGACATCTGGGAGGAGGCACTTCTCCAGCTCTAGGGTTATGATGCCGCCAGCCTTGTGGGTCACAGCCTGGAGTCATCTCTTTATTAAATAATAATTAGGAAGTCCCCGTAAAGGGAATCTGGGTATAATTACCTGACTCATGAAGCTGCCGACTTGAAACTGGGAGGCCGTTTTACTCCTGTGGGCTCACTCTTAGGCCATTTTCGTGGTTCTGGAAGCAGTTGGTAGAGTCTCACTTTTGTGGAGCGCTCGGACTCAAAGTCGCATGTTTAAGTATACACATTCCTCAGGAACTCTCCTGCCAAGACTCCTATTCAAATGGTGAGTCCCCTTTCCTGCTCAGCAAGACTGGTCTTGGAACAGAGAACACAAAGGAGGGTCGAGGGACCAGCTGGGCAAGGAGTCAGCTCATGAGTAGCCTCCACGGAGGTGTTGAAATTAAGCAAGTTAAAAGCATATTAGCTTAAATGAGATTTTTTTCATCAATGAGGCGTGGTGTTTAGATAAGAAGCAAATGCAATCATTTTGTGACAGTGCATAATTTAGTAATTAATGGGGAAGTTGTCAGCATAATCTTGATGGAGTCCCAGGAAATGAGAAATCTGTCTTTATTAAGGAGAATCCTGGAGAAAGTTATTGGAACGCAGACAACTCACCAGCAAGGTCCTGGTAGCAAGTCCTTATTAGATGCATGAATTGGGACAGACTTTCTGTCCCTTGTGTGTTTCATTTTGATTTGCCCAGTCCCACTACCTTTTTTAACGGAAATACAGTGAGGAATAGAGGACATTGCTGGGGGTTGTGAAGCAAGCACGGGTTTTCTTTCTGCTTCGCAGAAGGCTAGCCAGTGCCTCTGCCATGCTCCTCAGGAATGGCAGGGAAAGACAAGCCGAAGCAGCTCCCTGGTTGCTCAGCCATGTCCCTGCTGCCCTAAGACCTGCCAGGGCTGTGCAGACTCCCAGTGGGCCAGCAAGGGAATCCTAAGGAAAAATCCTACAAAGGTACCCATTGCAGTGGTTAAGGCAGGGTTCTGGGGCCAGAACAGCCAGGTTCAGCTTTCCACTCGGGAACACAATGGTGTGTGACCTCAGACAAGCCACTGAAGCTTTCTGGGCTTCAGTTTCTTCATGTGTGACAGGGACAATAACTGTGCCAATCTCATAGGGCCATTATGAGGATTAAATGAGTCATTCTATGTGAAGGATTCACAGCAGTGGTTG
Organism: Callorhinus ursinus; assembly: GCF_003265705.2. NCBI lineage: Eukaryota > Metazoa > Chordata > Mammalia > Carnivora > Otariidae > Callorhinus > Callorhinus ursinus. The sequence goes on along the minus strand of NW_027397067.1, from coordinate 43,268,760 downwards.
GCACTTAAAGCTTACTCAACAAGTGTTCTATTGTTATTATTCTATTCTCTAGCACTTGGCTGTCCAATAGAGTAACCACTAACCACATGTAGCTATTGAGCACTAGAAATGTGTCCAGTCTGGGTTGATGGGGGCTATAGGTATAAAATACACAGATTTCAAAGACTTTGTACGAGAAAAAGAATATATAATATTTTATCAACAGTTGCTATATTGATTATATGTTACAGTGATAGCATCTTGGATATGTTAGGTTAAATAGATATATAGTATTAAAATTTAATTTCACCTGCTCCTATTAAAAAATTGGTAAAAAACACATGCCACAAATTTCTCATCTTAACCATTTTTAAGCATACAGTTCAGTAGTGTTAAGTATATTCACTTGTGGGAGACAGATCTTGAGAACTTCTTCATCTTACAAATATGCAACTTTATACCCTTTAAATAACCCCTTTTCCTCCTCCCCCGGAACCCTTGGCAACTGTTTTCTGTTTCTAAGAATTTAATTGCCTTAGATACTTCATGTAAGTACTTCATGCAGTATTTGTCTTTTGGTGACTGGCTTATTTCACTTAGCACAATATCCTCAAGTTTTATCCATGCTATATAGCAGGTGACAGGATTCCTTTCCTTTTTAAGGATGCATAGTAATATTCCATCCTCTTAATTTTTTAAGGTGGGTACTAAAAAAACTTAAAATTTTACTTGTGGCTTGCATGACGTTTCCATAGGATGGCACTAGTCTAGAACCACGGGTTCTCAGCTCCTTTAGTCTCAACCTTCCCTTACAATGATCAGCTTGTAAGACCCTCTTCACTCTCCTAAAATGAATGTTATATAAAATTCACCAAATGCATGATTTAAAAAAAATCAACATAATGGCCTAACTATAATGTGAAGGATCAGTGAAAGGAAAGGAATCCACAGGAAAAAATGTAATTCAAATTTATGGTTAGATTATGAGTACTTGAAGACAAAATAATCATGCTTGAATGCATATGCAGAATCATTGGTGGAATAGGTATTAATGCAGAGTAATAACTCAAATCTAGGAATGATATTACTATCAGAGATGTGATTTCCTGAAATGCAACAACTCGGTCAAGTTCCAGTAAATCAAAGTACAATTTTTTATTTACAGGTTTACATTCTTATGAAACCGAGTATAAATTTCAATGGAGCAAAATATATATGTATACATGGAAACTTAGAGTCCAGGCTCAGAGACTTACAAAGAGTTTTCACTTAAATGAATGTCCAATGGGATATTTAGAAATGGAGAGGACCCCAGAGTGATTTTTCTCTGTGCAAAACTGTCCCATGCATTGTAGGACATCTTGTATCCTTGTATACCTTGTATGCTTACTGAAGACCAGTGGCATCCTCCAGTCACTGGGACAACAAAAACAAGCCCTCCATTTTCCAGTGTTCTGCATCAGAGGTAGCGGAGTCCCCACTGAGAAGCAGAGATACTGTATCATCAGAAAACACAGTACGGGGGTCCCAAAAGTTCAGTGTTCAGTGGGCTGCTCTGTTTCCTTGCCTGGCGTCCCATCTATATCCTTCAGTATGTCAACCTGAGGCTAGTCCTCCAGTCCAGCCCTGACCGCTCTCCAGCACAGACCAGAAGCCTACCCTGCAGTTCTTCCAGAACCTCAAACACAACAGGTTCAGCATCTTTTCCTTCAAACCCATGCCCTCCCTTGACATCCAGGTTTCAATGTCACCAATGTTTTCTCAGGACCAGAAGCTTCTTTACCTCTCCCTCCAAACCCACTCCTAAACCTCAAATGTGGTGGTCACTAATATGCCCTGTTTCTAGCTCACTGCCCCTTTTATCCTCAGGTTTCTTAGTGGCTCCTCATTGCTCTTCCTGACTCTGATCTTCATCCAACCATCCTCCTCCCGCACTGCAAATCTATCCTAACCCTATACTGTGTTTGTATCCAAGCTTCTCTCCTTATTAGCTGCCTATGGGCAAGTGTGTTATCCTCTGTGTATCTCCTTCCTCACCTACTAAATGGGTTCACAACGCCTGCCTTGTAGTGCTGTTATAGAGAATGAACAAGAACAATGCTTGAATGACATCAAGCACTAGCCTGGCACATAGGAGAAAATAAACAATGCCGGCTTCCTAGACCTTATTTTCTCTTATTCAATCTTATTCCTTTCCTCTATGCACTAAGCCAAATATTTGTCCATATCTCATATCATCCCAAGCAGGCAGTTGTCCAAGAATAGTCTATAAGGGTTGCTAAAGCATCATTAGAAATGGTACAAGGCAAAGAAATCTGTATTTACTGGAATACAGGGAGAGCACTTTCAGTGGGCTGTAAGATTCCCAAAGGGCATGAAAAGTCACAACTGATGGTTCCCAACAGGCCAGTAGCAGACTGCATGGCTTGGGTTTGCTGGGTGGGGTGGACAGATTGGGATAGAGTGGAACTGCAGAGGTGGTAGAGACCGTGAGTCCTGCCACCTTCAGTCCTGCAGGCTTTACACACTCAGTCCTCAGTTTCTCTTCCAATAAACATCAAGCAAATATTTTTAACACATCGATTTGAAGGAGTGTCCAACTGATGCCAGCCCAGGGTGCTTGTGTCTTCATTTGGGTATGGCCATATCAATACTTAGGCTGTTACTCCTCAGCCCCTAGGGCCCAGCTGCCCTGGTGAGCCTCTCCTGCTCTGTCTGTCCTTGACCATCCTTCCCTTCTTGGAGCTCCTGGAATACCCACCAAGCACAGGCCTGATAAACTTCTCACTTGGATTACTTTGTCTCCCAGTGAAAGGATGAACCTCTCAGCCCTCTGGTTCCATGGCACCTCTTTCATCACAGAGCTTTGTTCTTTACAACATACATCTTGGGAATCTCAGAAGGATTCATCTTGCCTTGGGCAGATTTTGCCTCAAATGATCAGATAGAGATCAAAATTAGCTGTGGTTTCTTCTAACTAAAAAGTTGAAGACCACCTAGGAATGCCTTAAGAAGATGGACTTTATCTATCTAATGGTGCCTACCAACAACAGCTGAAGAGCAAATTATTTTGGCATGAAAACCCAAGCACCCATTTGAAGGCCCCTCCTAAAAAAATTTTAAAAGGAAAAGAGTTCATTCCTAAAGTCATTTCTTCCCAATATAGAACCTCCTTGAAACAAAGTTTAACCTTTGTGGGGTTCAAGTTCATTTATTCTTTGCATATAACAACTTCAGCAGCTTCTTTATTTCTAAGAACAAAGGCTTGTTAAAAAGAAAAAAAGTCTCTCAAGTCTCCTTGGACATCAAATAGCTCTTCAGAGGAAATGCTTTGATGAGTTAAGTGTAAACGAGTAAGAAACATATGGATTAGATTTCTCATATAATACACATGGATTTAAGAATTAAGAGGGAAAATCCTTTTGGAAAATATGGTTTGGATTTGGGTTCTGCCTACTCCACAAACACTGATTAAGCTAAAGAATATGGATTTTCCTCGGGTCTCACTCTCTACCTTCAGCCTCGGGCATTTGCCATCATTCTTTCCAAAGAGTAATGTCAGATCAGGAAGGCCAGGGAAGATTTTTAAACAGGGAATTTATAGATTGCTAATTTTTAAGATCCAAATAGTTTTTATAACAGATTCTCTTCCCATCAGACTGGTTTTAAAGCATTTTTCAGAAACATCTCTCTGTTGGCCAATGCAACTAACCAGAAGGAACTCTGAGCCCTGTGTTTTGGTGAACTGAAAACACTACCCTCTGGAAACCAGACTCTGTGGCTGGTAATCCCATTTCAAGGAGGCCTCTTCCTACCCTCGGGTAGAAGATTTTACCAGTTGTGGCCTTGATGGGACATTATGCATACCCCACAAGTTGAACCCAACTGAGAAAGTTTATTTAGTCAGCACATGCTTTCATACAGTGTTCATAAGGGATTATATGGGATTAGGGCTGTGAGAGCAGTTGACACTGTGTATGGCACATGGAAGGTGCTCATTATATGTTGGTTCTGTTGGAAAACTCTGACAATAGCTTCCTATTACCTCTTCAGATGGGAACAGCTCATCCCACATAGCCCTACTAAGGGGCAGCCTGGCTGGGCAAACAAGTCTCCATCCAGGGGGCTTAAAGCTGGATTACAGAGATTTCTATTGTACAAGCACAGGGGCTGGATGCAATGTAGAGTAAGCCCTAGGATAGGCCACTTTTCTCCTTGTGCACAGAGAAAGCCCAGTGAGAGAAGGGGAACAAAATGGAAGCACAGAGAGAGAAGAGAGATGACAGGCTGCACACTCCTCCTCCAAGCCAGAAGCTCATCTGTCAGTTCTGCCTCCCAGGTGTGAGTCTCTTTTTTCAACAGCTTTACTGAGAAATAATTCACATTCCATACAATTCTCCCATTTGAAGTATACCATCCAATGGTTTTAGTATATTCATTGGTATGTGCAAGCATCATCCCAGCCAATTTTAGATTTTCATCACCTCAAAAAGAAACCCCCTACCCTTTAGCTGTCACTTCCCCTCCCATCACCCCACCCCTTTGTCCTCGGCAACCACTAATCTACCTTCCGTCTCCATAGATTTCCCTATTCTGCACTTCCATAAGGATGGGATCAAATAATATGTGGTTTTTGTGACTTGCTTCTTTCAATTAGCACAATTTTTTAAGGTTTATCCACACTGTACCATGTATCAGTACTTCATTCCTTTTTGTGGGTGAATAATATTCCACTGTATGGATATACCATAATTTGTTTATCCATTCATCTGTTGATGAGCATTTGGGCTGTTTTCATTTTTTGTCTATTATGAATAATGCTGCTATGAACACTCATGTACCCCAAGTATGTCTTGACCCTGGCCCCTTCTCTCTACCTCCCTGGTCTTGGCCTAAGCCACTGCCTATGAGATTCCATTCCTGCCTCCCTCTCCCACCCGTTCCCCTCTCAAATCCACTCTCCATCTGACTTCCAGAAGGATCTTCTAGAAACATAAATCAGATATTGTTGCTCCCTACCTTATAACTTGTCAGTAAATTTCCATTGCACTAGAAAAGAAAGTCATTCCATAGTCAACAAGGCTCTGTGTGATCTGGTCCCACCATTACACTCCTTTCCTTTCCATCTGCTACATTATCCCTCGCTCACCCCACTCCAGGCTCATGGCTTTCTCTCACTTCATCAACACAACATCTACTCTGCCTGTCATGTGGCTGTCACCTCCTTGTCCTTCCAGTTGCAGCTTCAGTGTTGCCTCCTCAGAGTAACAATCAGTGATCAGCTAGGATAAAGTCAGGTCCCTCTGCCACTCTCCCCTCCCTGATACTCTTTCTCACAGCATTTGCTTTTTTCTTCACACAATTTACAGAATTTGGAATTGCTTGTTTATATAGTTGCTTATTACTCATCTTCCCCAGTGTAAAGTCTGTTTTATTTACAACTGAATCCTCAAATCCTAGAATAGCAGTGTCTGCAGTTGAAAGGACAAACGTGGGTTCTGTGAGATGAAGAGAAGAATTTGGTTTTTAACTCCAGTTTCTGGATCCAGTCCTTCCTGAGGTCCCACCTTGGGTACCAGGAGACACCACTGTGTTCTTATGATAAGCACTTCTCTTTTTTTGAGCTAGTATGAATGGGTTCTCTTTCTGACAACTCAATGATCCTTGACTAATGACTTTTTTTTGCCAACTATTCACAGGTATTCTTTCAACCTTGCCATTGTTGGGCATAAATTGCTTTTTGAGTTTCTTTGTCTCTACAAATTTATTTCCTTAAATCTCCCCTAACTTTCCAAAATCTTCACTCTATATTCCTTTAAAAGCTGTCTATATTTGTACAGCCGTGCTCATGGCAGCATTATTCACAATAGCCAAGAGGTGGAAGCAACCCAAGTGACCATTAATGGATGAATGGATAAACAAAATGTGATAGACTGATCTATCTATCTATCTATCTATCTGTCTGTCTATCTATCTATCTGTCTATCTATCTATCTATCTATCTATCTATCTATCTATCTATCTATCTCTGTATCTCCAATGGAGATACAGGAAGGAAGTCCTGTCACATGCTACAACATGAATGAACTTTGAGGACATTATGCTAATTAAAATAAGCCAGTCACAAAAAGACAAATACTGTATGATTCACTTAAAGGAGGTATCTAAAGTAGTTAAATTCATAGAAACAAAAAGTAAGGTGGTGGTTGCCAGGAGCTGGAGTGAGGGGTAAATGGGGAGTTGTGAGAGTTTTAGTTTTGCAAGATGAAAAATTTTGGAGATCTGTTGTACAACAATGTGAATATACTTAGCATTACAAAATTGTACACTTAAAAATGGTTAAGATGGTAAATTTTATGTTGTTTCTATTGCAATTAAAAAAATTTCTTTAAAAAAGCATCTCTACTTCATTCTCCTTCCCTTCCTTCCTCTTTCCCTCCCTCTGTCCTTTCCTAGTCAAATATCTTTAGGTCTAAGTCATGGGTCATGCTGGGTTATGCACTAACCAAGGTGTGGGCTCTGTATGGAGACACTCACAGGACCCCAGCACATGCCGATGAGCACTCCCTATTCTGTAGAGCACATCAACGAAAGGCAGGACCCAGCTAGAGGCTAGCTTAGTCTCCAGCATGGACTGACTGCATGCCAGGCATTCCCCAGGAGGATGTTTCAGACCAGCTTTGGCCTTGTCAGAGATTTTTCTGGCCAAACTTAAATTGCCCCCTCTTCAGTGTTTCTACTTTTGCTTATTTCCAGTTAATTCCTCTTTGTCTCCGCTGTGAATGCTGCAGGAACTAGGGTAATAGACTTAAGTAGGCTTTGGGGCATGATAACCAAGAACACTCTGTAGGAGAAGATATTCCTGTACACTCTGTACAGGAAAGATGGTACAGGAAGAACAAATTCATCCCTAAGACTCTTACTGTGTAGTCAGAAAACTCGTATGTAAGTACTAAGTAGATTTGATTTCACCGACAGCAACTATAAAGACAATGATATCTAACATTCATTGCAAACTTACTATTTTTCTAAGGACTTAAAATATCCTATTCATTTTATCTCAAAAAATGTAAGTACTCTATTTTACAGATGGGGAAATGGAGGCCCAAAGAGCAACTTGCCCAGGGTCACATGGCCAAGAGGTGAAGCCAAGATTTGAACAAATGAACATTAAGTGCCCGTTGAGAACAAATCCCTGAACTAGGCTGTAATGGAGCCCCAAAATTGGAGAGAAAGCATCCATACATAGGAAATGGCCAAAGAACAATTTAAAGGAAGTACACCTAAGTATCTCTTCAATATATATGCATGGGAGTAGAACAATACAGAGTTGACCATATACGGAAGAGAACAATAAACACTCTAGCTGACTGAGTCTTTGAATCACAGAACCTCAGAATTGGAAGAGATCTGGGGGTCATCTAATCCCACCTCCTATGCAAAGCAGAGATCTCTTCTACAGGATCTGTGGTAGTTCCACTGTCAACTTAAAGGCAACTAAGCCACTTCCTTTGTTTTCCAGGTTTTGATTAGTACAAAGTTCCTATTTTTCATCAGCCAAATGTACTTTCCTTAAGGGAATTCTCCCATTGGTCCCAGTACCCGCCCCCATGATCTACATTAAATAAATCACCTTTCTGATTATTATGATTGCCCCTCTTTGCACGGAGAAAGGAAAGAGAAGCACACATTGACCACCTACTCTGCTCCAGGACATCACAATAACCCCACCAAATAGGGATGATGATTTCTTATCTAAGGGCTTGGAAGGTAAGAAATGTTAAGAAACTTGTCCAAGGACACATGGCCTAGAAGTCCTAGAGCAGAAATCTGAGCCCAAACTCACCTCTTTTCTACTCTACTACATTGCCTCCCAAAGTCAATTATCAACATGCTCCTTATCATCTCTTCTACAGACCACCTAAATGTCCCTGGTTTCTTCAGACTTTCCTCCTTAGAGCACATGTTCTCCAGACCTTTCCTGATGGTGGTCACTCTCTAAACATGCTCCAATTTGTCACTGTCCCCCTCAAAATGCAACATAAGACTGGAATACCATTCCCAGAGTGGCCAGACCATCTTGCCTGCCTTGCTTGCCTGGAAAGCCATCTTATCTGCCAGGATGGCTTCACTGACTTCAGAAGCATGGTAGCCCTATCATACATTTACCTGATAGAGCTACAACCCCACGTCTTTCTCATATGAGCTAGTTTCAAGTCAGAGTTCATCTAGCCTTTACTTATACTACTGATTCTAACAAATTTTGATGGCATTCTGTTGGATTCCTCTCTTGGTTAGTTTTGAGACAGTATTTCAATATGTTATGTGGCATATTAGCTGCCTCTCTCACTTTAGGTTGTTGGAAAATTTTAAAAGTAGTTCTAGTCTTCAATGTTCTGATACAAGTCACTGTAAGAATGTTGACCATGCCAAGACCAAGGGCAAAGCCTCAAGACATTCTATTAGAGACTTCCAAAGAGTGGCTACTAATTAATGTTCTTTGTACAGTTGTCTACCCAATTGTGATTCCAGTGAGCTATTTTTAACCATATATTTCTTCACCTCCTTCACAGTTTATACAATAAAAGACTTTGTAAAAACACCTTGCTGAAATTTGCCCAAATCATCCTTTCTCCCAGTGTGTTCTGTGGAACATTTGCTCAGTAGAGTATTTTAAATAGGTTTCTTTGGTGCAGGATTTCTCAGAAACTTTAACGTGCTAATATGCACTGTGACTAGGAGGAGGTATATTAGCATACTGGGTTTCTCAGAGTTGAGGTGGGTTGTTTTTTAAATCAATATTATTTTTTAGCTTAGATGGGATTTGTACTCTGGAGATTTGATCTCCCAGTCTGGTAATCCTGTGAAAAAGGACACATTAGCCTTGCATGGTTTGTTCTTAGTGAACCTCTGCTAATGCTCAGTGATTAATGCTTTCTTCTGTAAGGATGGTCACAGACCACCTTTAATAACTTGTTCTAGAACTTTACTGTGGATTAATGCCAAGCATGTTGATTTGTAGTTTACAAAATCTACCTCTTTCCTCCTCTCTCCTAATGACGCTTTCTTGTTTCTCAGGGCTGAACCAACAACAGCTCTAAAATTCAGCACCATGTTGACATGGTGTTTACCTGGAGTTGACATTTCTAACACAGGTAGGTGCTACCTTGGGCTCTGATTCCTTTCTACCAATGCATGTTCTGCCTTTTCCCAGGTTGTATATCACGCTATTGATGGGAAACATATAAAGGAATAACTCTCTTGTGCTCAAGGTAGAGTCCTCACTGACTCTGCGTCAGACTTGTTTCTCCCACTGCTTCCCATGGACCTCCTGCCTCCTCTTTGCTAATTCATAGTCATTTCCTTCTAGAACCAGCTGGATGATCTCTTACTTCATTTAGGTTCTTCCTGACCCACATCATCTCTCCATTCCTATATTCCTGTGTTGTGCATGTATTGACTTGTCCTGTTTCCTCTTATCATCTTTTCATTCAAGAATTCATTCATCCAACAAATATACCTACTGTGTTAGGTGTGGGGTATCTGAGAGTGGACAAGCCAAAACCAATCATGGAGTCAATAATCCTGCAGGGAAGACAGATGATGTACAGGAAGTAAGAGTTACAAGAGGAGGTGGACCGTGCTGTGGGGGTGGTAAGCTAGTCTGGGTGTTGATGAAGGTCTTCCTACCAAAGCAATGTTCTAACTGAGAACAAAAGGATGTGGGATGAGTTTACTAGGGGAATAGTGGAGGCAGGATGTGATGGGAAAGACCCCGGTGAATATTCAAGTGATAAAAACAGGCCAGAATGACTGGAGCGCAGAGGTGAGGGGAAGATGGTACGCAGGAGGGCCAGAAATGGACTCAGGAGCCATAGTAAAGAGCAAAGAGAAATCACAGAAGGCTAAGGCTCTACAGCAGGGAAATAAGACACAATAAAATGTAATCAGACTGAACTCTTTTTTTTCGAACAGCAGACACCAATCTTTCGTTTTCCTTTCTTGTCCTATACGTTACTTGCAAAAACTCTCCCTACCTCCTTTTAAAAAAAATTGTCCTTAGCACTTTCCAAATTGCAGCCCAGGCTTTGGCCACTACGGATACGCGACTTTTCCGTGGGTTCTGTCCCTCTTTTTATAAGCATCCCTGGCTATCGATGTGCTGTTCTTGTACACGCCTTTTAAAATTCTGAACTTGTTAGTGATAGAAGGCTTCTGAGGGTGGAGCCGGTTCTGGAGGTGAGAAATACACAGTGCTGGGGGAGGAAGAAAGATGTTTGGTTGGAAGGACGAATACCTTAAACACAGGAAGCCTTGGTGGCTGCACGAGCAACACACGGCTCACTTGCTTCAGTAACTTGCAGGAGGATGTGGTGGACGGGGGCAGGAGCACGGGAGCATGGATCTGGGGGCAGCCCAAACCCTAGCTCTGGTGCAGCCAGCTCTGTGCCTCTGGCCAAGTTACTTGACTACTCTGGGCTTCCGTGCCTTTTCTTTTCTTTCTTTCCTTCCCTCCCCGCCCAATTTCTTTGTCATTGTGGTAAAACATACATAACATAAAATTTACCATTTTAAGTGTACAGTTCAGTGGTTCTAAATATATTCATAATGTTGTGCCACCATCATCACCATCCATCTCCAGAACTCTTTTTACCTTATAAAACCAAAACTCTGTATCTGTTAAATAACAACTCTCCATTTCCACCTTCCCCTCTGCCTCCGGCCACCACCCTTATGTTTCTGTCCTTGTGATTTTGACCACAGTGCTTCCCGTCAGTGGAATCTTACAGTATTTGTCCTTCGAGTGGCTTAGTTCACTCAGCACAATGTCCTCAAGGTTCCTCCATGTGGCCACATATTGAAGCATTCTCTTCCTTTTTAAGCCTGAACAATATTCCATTTTATGTCTGTACCCGATTTTGTTTATCCGTTCACCTACGCAGAGACACCTGGGTTCCTTCCATGTTTCAGCTATCATGACTAGGGCTGCTGTGAACACGGGCGCACAAATATCTCTTCAAGACTCCACTTTCAATTCTTTTGGACAATATACCCAGATTTACCCAGTGGAATTGCTGGATCATCTGGTAGCTCTATTTTTAGTTTTTTGAAGAACCGCCATACTGTTTTCCCCGGAAGTTACATCATTTCACGTTCCCACCAACATCACACAAGGGTTCCAGTTTCTCCATGTCCTTGCTGACACTTGCTATTTTGTTTGTTGTTTTGGATGGCAGCCATCCTAATGGATGTGAGGAGCCCCTTGCTGTCTTGACCTGTGAACCACAGGGGTCTAACCACAAGCTGACCCTAAGCCCCTTCCTCTGAGTGTCTCCTGCTTCCTCCATCTGTATGTGTGTGTGTTACAGCATGAAGGTTAGGTCACGCGGGCTCTTCGCCATCCATCCACAACCTCCTTCTTCAATAGTTTGCGAGGCAGAGTTGGACTGCAGAAACAGCATCTGGGAGCAACTCTTTTTGGATTGGAAAGGAGGTGAAAATGTGCTATTCCATGTCATTTCCTCAGCCATCTTTAATACAGCCCGGTCTTCTGGCTTCAGTCAGCAGGAGGGATCGGTAGGCTGATTACGGGATCGTAATCTTGCAGAATGGCCGGTCGGCCTCTCCCCGCAGCCAAGGGAGTGATTTATTTTTGGCTGAGTTAACCCCCAGAGAAGTCAGATTCACACAGACACTGGCTCGGAAGAGGCAGATGTTGCACATGGCTTTCTTGAGGAAACACAGAAGTGCTTCATCCAGGGGATAAAACATTTTACTCAACGGTCTGTCATTGCCTGTGTGGAAAGCTTGTGGCAAGCAGATGCGAGAGGGAAGAACATTTGTGTTCAAAAGCAGAAATAATTCCCCAAACTAAAGTGGTCACAGCAGGATAAAGTCAGCAGGATGAAAGAGAATCATTTCACTTTGGGGAGAACCACCAATGGAAGGGCCTTTCTTTTGGGGGCTCTTTTCTCACTAAAGCAGTAACCAGGCCTTGCAAGATATGAAAAGAACATCTTCCCTCGATGCCCAGCAGACACAGCCCCTGGCGGCCCAGCCCCTGTGGCTCTGGAAGGAACCCCCAAGAACACTGCTGTCACCATCTGAGAACCAGAGGGGCTGCAGGTCTCGTCGGGAAGGAAGCGGCTTACGTGGGAGCAGGAACTTCTCTGTAAACTGTCAGATGAGATGAAGCACATCCAGCCAGCCTCACCGGGAAAGAACCAGAACCCTGGGAAACAGGAAATCTGTGGCAGCAGAACATTGTCGTCTGCCTTCATAACCTGGCACCCACTTGCAGCATGTGCTGGGGGCAAGCTGTCCCGGGCATGTGACGAGCTGCTGAGAGGCCAAAGGGCACGAGGACGGGGGTAAAGCTTAACTCTTCCCGTGCTTAGGGGAATCTCCCGGGTGGGTTAGCTGGTCCCCGGCAGTGATGGATACTGAGGCCCCAAAGGAGGGCTCACCGTGAAGGAAGAAGGTGCCTAGCTGGTGAACGGGGCTCCACTTTGATTTTCTCATTTCCTTTTTGAAGTTCAACTTACAAACCTCAGTCCAAATACAAGGCTGGCTGTATTAGTCAAGGTTCTCCAGAGAACAGAACCAATAGGATACCTCTATCTTTATCTGTCTATATGAGACTTGCCAGGAATTGGCTTACACGGAGGCTGAGAAGTCCCAAAACCCATGGTCTGCAAGCTAGAGAACCATGAAAGCTGGTGAATGGTGTAATCCAGTCTAACGGTCTGAGAACTGTGCATGTGTGTGGGGGTGGGGGGGCGGGGGGGGAGTCATGGTCTGAGTTTGAAAAGCCCAAGAACCAGGAGCAATAATGTCCAAGAAGATCGATGTCTCAGCTCAAGCAGGGAGAGCAAATTCGCCCTTCCTTCACCTTTTTGTTCTATTCAGGCCATCAGTGGGCTGGAGGATGCCCACCCACGTTAGTGAGGGCCATCTGCTTTACTCAGCCGCTGATTCAAATGCTAATCTCTCCGACAGATACCCTGTCTGTGGTGACACACCCAGAAATAACGTTTTACTAGCTGTCTGGGCCTCCCTCAGCCCAGTCAGGGGTGACATGTAAAATTAACCACCCCACTGACCTAGACATTTTCTTTGGCCACCACTGCTGGGCTTATCTTCAGTTTCTGTTGAAATTACTTAGATGTCCATAAACAGAAACTTCCGGCAGGGACACAATATTGAGACCCGCAGTGGAGGTGATCCGGGGGGGCAAAATGTACACTTCCACGTGGGCGTTTTTGGGAACCTTAGCCCTCTCATCCGTGCCGTGTGTGTGATCTGGCTGGTCCCACCCTCGAGCTGAGCCTGGCATTCTGTGAATCCAATGTGGTCCAAAGGAAAGGACAGGAAGACGTCGTGAAGGGTGAGTGTGGGGGTGAGTAGGTGCCTGTGAGAGTATGTGTTTCCGTGCGGGGACATGATTGTGACTTTAAGTGCCGCATTCTCACATGCACTGCTCTGCTGTCAGCATCCTTGCTGACCACACACGGAAACACACAATCCTATCGACTTTAACAGATGCTCTGGCAGACTTGGGCTATGATAACAGTGGCTTGGGAACTCTGAGACTCTGGGTGTTTTTTTTCAGCTTTCACCCATCCTTGTGAGCTGGGTCGAGGTCGGGTTTAAGGGGAAAAGTGCTGAACGCCAGCACAGCAATCCCAGGCGTTGTGGTCTGTGGTCTGAGATGGGCAAGAAGAATTCATACGGTGACCGAGTGGTTCCTTTCCGCCTCAGCAGAGTGGGGAGCTGCTTCTGTCCAGCTTGTGAAATTGAAGCTGGAGCTGACCCACCACCGGAATGAAAATTCAAACCCACGCCACCCTTTGGTCTTCAGGATGACTCTGCGCCCGTCCTTACTGCTAGTGGCAGCAGCAAGTCTGTTCCGAGAGGGTGCAGAACCTTGACTGATAAGAGGGACAGGTGGAGAATTTCAAAAGTCTTTCAGGAAAACCTCCTCCTAGAGAGTTACAACTGGGGTGACACACCCGGGCTTGCTAAGTGAGAACATCAGGGTTTGGTGTGGGGTGGCGTGGCACTAGGTCGGCAGGAAGAGTGTGGGTATGGGACAGTCACCTACTATCCTGTCTGTGAAGAGTGGCTTCCAAAGTATTTGGCCAGTGAGTCACCAGAAAACTGCTCTCTCTCATTCGTATCTCCACGGGATATTTCACGGCTCTCTGTTCTCCCTAGAAATATGGTGGTGATGGTGGGGGGGGGGGCAGACCCTTAGATATCAAAGCCATACGCATACCATATTAAAACAAAACAAAACAAAACCCAGGCCATTCCGTTATTGCTGACCATAGGAATTCAGTATTTATAATTTACATTCTTTCCCATACTTCGCTGTTTTTCAGAAGTGAAGAGCAGAGGTTTATGGCCTCACCAGATCATAAATCCGATTCCTGAGGGTGGAGGGAGCTGCTGCAGGCTGAGGAGCTGCCTTCCGACAGCTTGCAGAATGCGTCAAAACATCAGGAAAAGAACCCAAACAGAGATGGGATCTGCTTCAAGGAATGACAGCTTGACTCATTTGAGGCCACGCAAAGGGCTGATGAGGCCAGAGTCCATCTCCTCATATGACACCGGTATTCCTTCCATCCAGCATGCAACCAGCCAAAATCACACAGGGAGTCCACATGTGGAGAGAGGCTTGGAGGTTCGGCCATCCCTAACACAGCGAGCACCTGAGAGAGGGGTCACACTGTCGCCTTCCAGGGTGAGGGCAGACAAGGGCCCGGGCTCCCCCATTTGAGCAGGCTTCTCACTGTCCATGTGTCTGCCACGGATGCCGGCTGGAAGCCAGGTGACGGCAGGTCCGTGGAGGCTCTGGTCTGGCAATGGGGCATGAGACCTGTGCACAAGAATCGATTCAAGGAGCCTGGAGTGAAGAAAGAGCATTAAGCTCTGCGCTGATCCGACAGCCTCTAATGGCTGTGTGCTCTTGGGTCAAATACTTACCCTCCCTAGGCCTCATGACCCCAGAAAATGGGGATACCACCACCAAACTCACTGGATTCAAAGATAATACACATACATACATGCACCCGGACCCACGGGGCAGGCGAGGGGCAGTTTCAGGGATGCTCTTTTCCCCTGGAGTTGAAAATACCATCCTGCTGCCTGGCTCAGGAGCAAGGCCAGCTGAGTGCTTCTCCTGCCCTAGGAAGATTCAGGGGGGCGAGGGGGACTCCACCCAGAGGTCTTTCTAAGGTTCCCAGTCCTCTGAAAGCCTGTCTGGGAGGTATGTTAGCAGGGGCCCATTAAACGCATCCCCTTGCTCCTGGTCTGGATTTTGTCTGCTCCAAAATAAGGTAGAGGATTCTAAACATTTTGAAAGCTGGAGATTTTTCTTAAGCCTTTCCTGGGTTGCAACCATAAAATACCTGATCAGTCCATGACGTATGCAGTCAGAATGACGAGAATGAGCCAAAGCAGCCCTTTGTCAGGTGAGCGGGCATAGTGAAGGTTTATGGTCCAGATTTTCCAGTATGGATTAGTACATAAACCCTGCCTGCGATTTGACACTGTAATTAAGGCTATTCTATGTATCCTTCAGACATGAAAATACAGTATTTTGGTTCTTGAGTCCTAGATTTTTCTACTTTTCTCTTAAAGGCAAACAAACGTTATTTCTGGTGGTTTGTAAAACCTCAAGTCGTCTTTCCTGAGCATCCAGAACGGGGACACGGCCTAAGTAGAAACACCAGCGTCTGAGGCCTGGGGGAGACTGCACTGGGGGTGGGGGTGGGGGTGGGGTAGGAGGCCAGGCAGATCTAAGAAAACCTTCCAGACACTGGGGGACATTATTGGTGCCCACAACTTGCAGGCCCTCTGAACATGTTTTCAGAGCCTTCCAGTAACAGAAAAAATAATTAATACCCGGGGCGCAGAGGTTCACGTGTGAGCCCGGAACGGCTAAGGAGGCTGGCGGTCGGCTGCATCAGCTGTGAAAGCAAAACTCTTGAGCAAATTCTATTTTCTTGAATGGTGTTCCTGTCCTTGCTGGGTGTATGAGCAGGGGATGGATTTGCCAATGCTCTTCTCCTTGCTCTAAGAGGACAAGAACGCTGGGGACTTGGGAGTCCCTTTTGCCAACACTGTAGGCAGGAAGCTTGCCTGTCACCCACCCCCTTAGCCAGCTACGTGTGCTCTACACAGAGACTGATTTCCAACCACAGCATCATGATGTATAATAAAAACTAAGCTTAGTTATGGGAGGCCCTGGAGCTACTTGGACCTGTTACAGATCCTTAACAGGGGGAGACTTTAACAACAAGTATTTTCTTATAGAACAGGCAGCTTCAAAATCTACCCAACAAACCTGCAAGAAAGGGAATGTCAGGATAGACAAAGTCACAGATGAACTTCTGAAATGGATTAAAGGCAGTCTTTAGTAAAGAGAGGAAACGAGGAAGATTTTTACAACTCGGCATTCCAACAAACCAAAAAACACAACAAAACAAAAAACACAAAACCAAACAACTCACATGCAACTGCTTCTCTCCTTTTGACTGACATTCATAAATGATTCCTCTGAATTCACAGAAGAAAGTAAAAAAGCCATATTTATTGCACCAAAAATACCAAAGTTCTAATTAAAATTTTTTGTGACCTTCACACCTGTGATAGTCTTAGCATCAGGTTTCGAACAAAATGTGATCAAGGAAATATTGTAAAAACTGAATTATTATGGGCCAGTAACGAGACTCTGCAGCCCATTGGTCTTAGCCATGACCAATGCCGACCCTTGCAAAGCACCAAATCTCAAATACAACCCTTGCAAATGCACACACACTTATGAAGGAAAGACATGCATTTATGATGAAACACTCACTGATAGAAGTCTCGGCTCTCCTTACATCTTGATTTCAATCACATAAGTGAGAAATATACTGAGGATAACAATAGCTGCCTGTGGGATTCCTGGTTCTCTGACAGCAAGAACGCTATAAATGAAGCCCAGCTGGCGAACTCCGTGGTGGGCCCAGGGATTCTGCAGGAGATGCTGAGCATAATTCAAAGAGCACACAAGTCAAATCCCCGGTGTTTTACATGCTCACTTCAGTCTGGTTCTCAATAGTGAATGGGGTGGTTTTATTCCACCCTGCATTCAGCCTCCCCCCTGTAAGGGCCTGACCAAGTGCACTCTTAGAAACAAACAAAACAATCCAGTGTCCACTTCCAAAGGGAGATCCCGGACAGAAGGAGCTATGACTCAGAGAGGCAGCTTCAGAGGGGAGACCACTAGGGCAACCCCTGATATGTTTGGTAAAGAATTTCATTTTATTTCTCCTGGGTGAGTACTTTACTCATGAGCTCACTACAGAAGACGTTCTAGTGGAAATAAGGCTCGCATTTATGGGATGTCTTTTATCATCGAAATGCTTACCAGGTCAATGAAACGTCCTAGCATTGCTGTGGGAGCAGTTTGGCCAAGTCTTTTACAAACAGTGAAAGGAGACACAAGGAAAGCAGGGAAAGGCCACGGAAAGACCAACAATGACAAAAAGGGAAAGGTATCTAACACGCAGTACAGTGCTACTGATGGAGAAAAAGATGCGAAACACTCTTTGCGCATTATGTCCAAAACAATGGTGTCTTTTAAAAGGGCGGTTTGCAAATGGCAAATGTGAGATGATTTGCAAATGCATCGTTTCTGATATTAAATGATGTCTCTGATCTACTGCCATCAGTGAGAGGTCCATTTCCATAGAAACGAGTAGAAAAGTAGGCCAAAGCTGGTAGTATGGTTTCTAGGAGGAACGGCAGCTGAGGTTCCAGCCAGTCATGGAAAGCACTGGTTTTGTAACCACTGTGTCAAGAGCTTTTACTGAAAAGGGGGGGGGGGGAAAGAGCTTAAACTCAAAGAGCAGGCACAGACAGTATTTGAGGACTTTGCTGGGATTTCAGACAAAGCCACGGAAGAAAAACGGTGCCATGCGTGCTTTGCTTTTCAGATATCCCACAGGACAGTCAGCTGCCTCGTGCTAACAGGTGCCTCCCTCTATGCTGGCCTTGGAGAAAGGAACGTGCTGCACCAGTCTGACTGAGCTAAGAGTTAGGAGCGTTCAAGTGCCTGGCCCAGCTCTCCCAGATAATGAACTTGGAAATACTCCGCAATGTGGGCCAGGCGCACAGGAAGGAGAGTCGAGGTAGACCATGTATAGGATACTGTGATACACTCTGGCACTCAGTGCTCAGAAAAGCAGAATGCGTGGGGAAATACTTGCAAAGAAAGTTCACGTTGTATCTAATGTTTTAAAAACGCCTCTTTCATGGGCTATCAAAATGTAGGTGGGTTTATGCAACAAGCACCTCTGCTGTCTCAGCCCTTTCTGGGAAGGACGGGGTTGCCGTGTGGACCACATGTGAATGCGGAGCCCGGGGGGAGCCTCAGAGCCGACCCCCCCAGTCACCGTTCCAGGAGAACGGACGCAGGTGCCCCTCCACCGGCAATGCGCCCGGCTGCTGCAGCAATGCTGCCTAATGCTCTCACCCAAGTGAGCGAGGGCACAGGATGTGACCCCAGCTCTGCATGATTCATTTAACCCCTTCACCCTGGAATTCCTTTGCAGAAAAAGAAAAACATGACACTTGTAGGGTGAAAGATTTCCTTGAAGGGGGAAAAGACATTGAAAGCTCTGCTCTGTGAAATGAAGGAAGAAGAGGATTTCTTTAGGCAAAATTAGATCTCTAGGCCAATCAGCTGAGCATCGGCCGCCTGTTAGAGGAAAAAACCCAGCCCGGTGGATGTAACCACATGAACACACAATGACGATCTTGTTCATTTCCTCTGGCTCACCCGGGGATCGGAGGAAACAGAACGTGCGTCTGTAAGCCCTCTAAAATACCTCACTTCCCCCTCTGCTCACTGTATAGAGCACGTACGCATTCACATCACCCTCAAGTCACTTGAAGAATCCAGTGACTGCTTACAAACGGTGAAAAATACCAATACGATGCGAAGAAACGAGCATTTCACAGAGACTCCTCTTTGATGGACTTTAACGTGAATTATTTTATTTAAAACAGGAATCCATCAGAGGTGGTGAATTATCGGGGTAAGTAAATGTGCTAGAGCATGGCACGGATGAAAGGTAATACTCACCAGCACCTCACATGGGACTAAAAGACAATGAGCCACACAGCACGGAGGAAAACCAACACCATGGAGAAGGCACCTGGCTAGGAGAGAAGCCCGGCGGGCACTGTGTGTGCACTGTGGATACGTCGGGACAGACGACACTGGGAGCGGACGGACCAGGTTCTGACCTGAAGCCCGGGAGCCTCTGTGGGTAGCGAACCTTTCCTCAAGCCGGTTTTCCACCCACCGCACACGGTTTAAGGTCCTAGAGAGGGGACGCGTTTGCAAGAGAGCAACAAACACTCTCCCGCATTTTATCTCCAGGAGAGAGAGGTGCCCTCCCCAACTCAGTTTCAGCAGTGGCTTCTAACTTAAAACCGTACCAACAATGATAAAATAAAAGACAGAATAGGGGCCTGAACTCAGACCCATCGGTCGAATGGGAGAGGCAGATTCATAAAAATAAAGTCCGGTCACCAGTCCGAACGTGCTGCGAACGCCCCGTCTCAGTGACTGGCGACCGCAGCGGACCACAGTAGGTGCAAGCGCGGCGCTGCCCGGGGCAGCAGGGAGGGAGCCGCCGCCCCCCGCCCGCCAACGCTCCGCACGCCTACCCGTGACCGCACGCCAAGTGCTGAAGTTGGAAGAGACCTTGAATTGGCAAAGGATGCCTGGGGTGGCCGGGTCTGTGGGAAACAAGACTCACGCTCTCAAAGAATGACCCCCGAGCCCCCTCTCCTCATCCCGATGGCACTGCATGTTTGCCCTCCTCACAGGGAGAGCCACACCATTCTGTTTCCCCTCTCAGTTCTAGGCACTCTCTGGGACATCTGCGATGAGCCAGGCTCTTCTCATTTCTTCCCCACTCCGTTGGTGACTTTTGACTTGGAATGTCGATTCCTTCTTCTGGAAGAGTGGCTTTCGTTGTTGCCTGGATGCTTGGGTGGGCTGTCCTCAGAACCTGGCCAAAGGAAGGAGAATACGCCGTCACCCTGGCTTGCGGGGAATTGAGGGCTCACTTCTCAGATTTGCAGTTCTCCCTGCTCAGACCTGCCCAAAGTGCAGGCTCTTCTGCTGATACTTGCACTCCATCTAGTGGCCTCATGAATACACAAAGGCAAGGCCCAGAAATACAGCTTATGCCTGCGTATGCAAGGAGAAGGGGGTGGGGGTGGGGGAGCTTCCCGAAGAATTTTTACATTCTTGCTGTGTAAGGTGGACTGTGCTCACGGTGATGGGCTCCAGAACGGAGAGGACAAATGACATCAAAGCACAAGGAAGAACAATGAAACCACAGGGGTGTCGAGTCTACTCTCACAAGCAAAGGAGGCCTCACCTAGATTTCCATGCCTTGACCCGTTTACACACTAGAGTTTCTACATCCCCAAACTGAAAGGATTCCTGGCTTTACAAAATGAAAGATATTATGCCCTCTATCATCCGATCCAGAGAATACCTTTAAAAACCAGGCCCCTGCTGCTCATGACAGCTCTGGAGCCTCCCACTGAAGATGCCACACACCTTCGTTCGAGATGCTCACGGTCTGCAGGGACACACTTATTATTTGTTTGGGACCTCGGAGAAAAACTTCCACATCAGCCGGATGCTGAGCTGCCAGCAGCTGTCAGCCAGGTGGAGGGTGAAAGTGGAGGGGAGCAGGCTGCGGGTGGGCCTTCCACGTAGTGGGGTGTAAGGAAGGCTTGCGAGAGAGAAGCAAAACTGCCTGGCATCAGGCTGCCTCTGCCCTGAGGCTGAGCACAAGGCCACCCTCCAGCCCAGCAGTCAAGCCAGACAGTTCTCTGTTCCAGGGCTCAGATCCAGGCCCTCCACCCAAGACAGCCACTAAAAACATAAGTTCCCAGAGTTTTGGTCTCCATTGCAAAGGCCATTTGGCTTAGTCCAAGGGATTCTTCGATCACTCTGAAGTTCTTTTTTTCTTTCTTTCTTTCTTTCTTTTTTTTTTTTTTACGATTCTGTCTACCTTTCCTTTCAACATACCTCTACCACTGCCTACTTCCTGCAGTCTTTTCACTGGAGAGGGGCTTAGAAGTGCCAAGAATCGATCTGTGAGGAGCTGGTTCTGAATGAGGAAGCCCTAGGGAACCCCTCAGCCCACTAGTATCAGCATTCCAAAACAGGGTGCCCATCGACCCCTTGATTCAGGTGCCCAGCCACTCAGCAGAGAGCGTGCTTGCCTCTTCCCTGGAAAGGACTCTGGAAAGCTTGACCCCAAAAAACTCAGAAAAGCAGTGCAAATGGTAGTGCTTTCCTCTCCGTGGGCCCACGGCTTCTTGGAGCAATTCTGTGAGCTCAAATTCACCATCTCCAGCATTCATAATTCTCTCCCTTCACCCAAGGCTTCTGATTGGCTCATAAGAACTGACAAGAGATTACTGTCCAGTGGAGCCTCCTTGGTGTCATTCCATAAGCCTAATTCTTCAAAATAGCCAGGTGGCCCCAAATCTTTCCAAGAGGCTCCCTGCAGAGGCCAATGGGAAATTCCTGGCTCCACTACTGAAACCTTATACTGGACTGCCTCTTGAATAATAGAAATTAAATTAATCCACCTCTTCTGAGAGACCTCTCCTCCTGGTACGTAATTCTTCCTAATCCTTCTCACTCATGACCAAAGCCAGGAGGAAGAACGTTACCATCAGGATGCCCGAGACAGGTGCAGGCCTCATGACATTTTCCCATCTCAGGAGAGGCAGAACCACACAGCGCCTCTTCTTATGAGGCAAGTTTCTTGGGCAGATCCTGCCAGTATTTGGCAGGTTTCACGAAAAGGTAATGGAGAACATACGACAAGAAGGTCTGAGAACCTTCAGGGCATACATTTATCAACATTCAGAGGATAAATACTGATTCCAAATCTCCTTATGGGGCCTCAGGAGGAAGAGAACTCAATAAAGTTTTTAAACAATGAGTGAGAGATACCTTTTGAGCCTTTCCCATGAGACCAGGAGATGTCTGGACTGTAGGTGCCATCTTCACACTCTGAGTACGTCTAGGGAGAGAGGGAAACTTAGTGATGGAGCTTCAAGTACTCTCCGGGGTGGGGCAAGGCCAGCAAGTGAGGCTGCTCCGCCCCTGGGTCACCAGCAAGTGGCAGAACCTCCTCACACTCCTGTTCCTCAGCTATAAAACCACAACTGTCTCCCAGGGGCTACAGCATCAATCTTCTAGAAGTACTGGGGTCAGTTCCTCAGACTTAAGGTATGAATCAAGGATGAAAGCTGTATTTTACTTAAGAAGATATTACACTTTGTGGTAGACTACCAATGTAGCATGGTGTGTTCAGCCTGCTCACGTCTACTTCCTAACTGTAACCCCTGTGTCTCCTACGAGGTGGGCAGGGCAGGCGTTTTATGAGGGGGAGCCCCAGGCTGGGTCACAAAGAGGCCCGCACAACGTCCAAGAGCTGGGAAGAAAACCCAGCCTTTCAAAAACCAGTCCAGGGCTCTCTGTGCGATTTTATTTTTAAACAGACACATAACTGGGTTTTAAACCCCTTACAAAAGGAGGACAGAAATAGTGACCTATTGAGCAGGGCACTCACAAGCATGGGCAGCCACTGATAGGGGACGAATCCTGAACTGGTTGTTTCCGCAGTGGCCAAGACTGAAGGTGTGTGCTCACAGTGCTGGCCACGCCATAGTCTCAGATGAACCCCCCCACCAAAGCTCCAAGCAGAACGTGATCATTTTAAAGTGGGACCCTTCCATACCTTTTCTCGGTGACCATAGTGCTCTGCATACCAAACCATGCCATAGAGACACAGGAAGGTGGTGAAAGCCTGGAAGAGAAAAACAAGCACATTTCATACACAATGTTGCACCAAAAAAATCCCATTTCCCAGGATTTCAGGGTTTCAACAGTAATGCATACAAGACGGCTCGATGTGGCTTTGCCATCTCTCCTAGGACACCGGTTACACAGTGGCAGAGATGAACCCCAGGAGACGAGTGTGTGTGTGTGTGTGTGTGTGTGTGTGTGAGAGAGAGAGAGAGAGAGAGAGAGAGAGAGTGGGGGAGGGCATCCCCCAAAGCTTCAGACACGAGTCATGATGAGAACCTAGTGACTACTTATGATGCCGATAATCAGAATGCAAGATCATTTTTCGATGGCGGATAAGGTGGGATGCATTCTCTGCACGGCTTTGCAGGTTTTTATATACTTTATGTCTGGTTCTCATGGCCCATCCTCTGCCGCCAGCACTGGGAAGTTAAAAGGACTCAGCTGGTAAGCTTCTGTGGGGAAGAGGAGTTCTAAATGAGAAGGGAGTTTCATTCGGTCTGGGATCACAGTGTCGCTGGAGGGCATCGAGGACCGACGCCCACGGTGTCTGAGTGGGTGGCGGGCACAGCGGGACACAGCTGCCCATGTCTCTGCACCACTTTCTCAACTCCTTTTTTGTCTCAGCGGCCCCACCCCAACCCCGGTTCTGGTTGCTTTTGTTTTTCCTCTTTGAGTCGACAGGAAAACACAGAGAAAACAAAACCGCTTTGGAAGCAAGCCCCAGAGTGAAATGAGAAGGGAGTGGTCTGCGGGTACCCAGAGGCAGGGATGACCTCTACTTCCCCGACAACTCCCCACCCACCTTGCACCGCACCCTAAATTATGCTCTAATTTAAGCAAATAATAGCATCTATGGAAATCCAAAGTCTTCAAATGTGCCAAAGCACTAAAAATCAGGGAGAAGTTTCTGGTTGCCTTGCTGGAGCAATGAAGGAGAGAGGGGGAGTGAGGACAGAAGAGTCCCCGCCAGGCCCTGCAGCCAAGCCTGACCTTCCCGACTGTAAGTGAATCACCAAAACAAAACTACCCTTGTCCATCCCCGTTCTGTCTTCAGGATGCCTCGCCTCGGGAACTGACTGACACCGGAGAAAGAAAAGCATCAGGGGAACACTTGAGGGTGGAGCCGAGCCTGCAGGGAAGGCGGGCGGGGGGGGGGGGGGCTCTGAATTCTCATCACCCCAGCGTGCAGTCCAACTCTGGCCCAGTTCCTGTCAGTCAGCCATGTTTACGGAGTGTCGGCTGGGTGCACAGTGTCACCTTAAGTGCAAAAAAGACAGGAGTCCGAGTACTCTGGAGGGCCTTCTTCTATGTCAATGAAGTGGGAATACTGGCGTGGTGGAGACAACATGAAATGTTAAGACTCACTGGTTCATTTTATTTTAAAGCCATATGCAAGTGGGCGTATATCTGCAGATGAGGGATTTAAAGAAAAGGAAGCTCATATCCTCCCCCATCAAAAAATTAGACAATGAATGAATATATTAAGATGACAAAAAGAAAATAACTTCTAACCTTTAACATATTCTAGGACTTGCTCAAGATTTCTAATCTACACCACCATTAAATGTACCATTTTCATGGGATGGAAAGAGCGGGGAAGCCTAGATTTGCAGGGTGTCAAGCTCATGTAGGTGTTCCCTCCTTTACAAAGAGCAAAATAGGCTGTCTTAGGTTTGGGGGTAGGGGGTGGGGAGTGGGGGGCAGGTTCTACCTCTCCAGACCAGAAGGCTGGCCAGATAGCTGTCACTCCACTAGACTAAGGGGTGGTGAGCTCGGGGCTGGCTGTCATTGCGAATTCCGCCCACTGGAGGGCAGGAGTGTGGAGCTCTGCCTTCCCCAGCCCTGTCCCCGAGAGGGCAGGTGGGGGCAGCTGGGGCTTGCTCCCGCAGAATGGGCTCTGCAATTTGCAGGCAGGCAAACACTGGCAGGTGGTGAGCAACAGGTGCTTATCATCACAATCGCCACACAAAGAGCCTGCCGTGGTGGCCAATTTACCACTTCCCCCCGGGGTACTCAGAGGCCCATTTCACACTTGTCCCGAGGAGACAAAAGCTTGTAATTTACAGGTTTGCAATCACACCTGTGAAAATCTAGGCGCATATCCACTTAAAATGTCAAGGCCTGGATTTAAAAAAGCAATGTACAGATTTTGTTTAAAGAAAGGGAAAGGAAAAAAGGAGAAAGAAAAACTCGTGGGAGGAGGGCCAAGGCAGCACACAGCCAGGGGGGTGTGGTGGCAATAAGGCCGTAGGCCTGGCTTGACTTCCAGTTAGAGTACGGAGCAGGCAAATTTACATAACTGATGAGACAGCTGCTGAGGAGCAGCTTACTAACCAGCATACGGCAAATCTGCTTCTGCATTCGTCTCAAGGTCCGGATCTGTTCTCTTACCAAGCAAGGGGAATAATTAGGGGCTGTTTCTCTGGCCACACTTCTCTCTCTTACTGAATAAGGTTCACCTCACCCTCCTGAGTTTGAGATCAATCTTGATGTTTAATAACGGCCCTGAATATGGGCAGTGGGGACCCCCAATCATCCCAGCCACCGATGGCCTCTTTTCAGGCCAGGTCCCCCTCCATGGCACTCATCACTGATAACACTCATCAGGGGATTCGGCTTGGTCTTCAAAGGCCTGATTTCCTGGGGCTGTTTCTCAGGCCCGGGGCTCTTAAATGCGTATGCTCCTGAGAAGCCCATCCTCAGCCAGTTTTTCCTGCCCCAGCTCGGTTCCCCTAACCCAATCCCAAGGCTCCAACCACGCCCTGCGCGCCAGTGGCCCTCAACTCGTTCACCTCCACTGCTGACCAAGTCTTCCCAGTGTTACTGGACAGACTGGAATTTCCAATGATACAGGACACCTTTGCCTCCAAGTTCTAAGGGTCCCTCAAACCCCAACACCCTAATCAAATTCATCTCCCCGCGACGCCTTAATCAAACTCATCTCCTTTCACTCAGCGAGCTTCTCTGATATCCCCCAATCTGTTACTGCCGCCAACAGCCACCCAGGGGCACAAACTAGAAGCCCTGGAGTTCCCCTCATGCTATCACAAGGGGCCATGTGGCGTCCTGTGGAGCTGATCTCTCCAAGGGCTCTCAGATACAGCCCTCTGGGGCCCCTTGGGGGTTCAGCCGTTAAGTGTCTGCCTTTGGCTCAGGTCATGGTCCTGGAGTCCCCCCATGGAGCCCCGCAGCAGTGGGGAGTCTGCTTCTCCCTCTGCCCCTCACCCCACTTGGGTGCGCTCTCCCCCGACCCTCTCAAATAAGTAAATAAATAAATAAACCTTTAAAAAGAAAAAAAATGCAGCCCTGTCTCTGCGTCCTCCCATGCCACTGCCTTGGGTCAGCCTCTGTCATTTCTTGCCTGGGACCCTCAACACCCTCAGACAGCACTTCTCCTCCCCCCAGACTCTCCCACACCATGCAGCCTCTCTCTGTGAACCAGTGTCTTCCCACTGAACGACAGTCCTTGGATCTCCAACTACAGACACACAGGAGTCCTTCCGAAGCAGATGTCCCTTGTCCCCTCCCCCACACCTTACTCTCCTCCTCCCACTCCCCGAACAGGGCGCCGTCTTCCTGAGACGCTGGGCACGGGCACCGCTGCATGTCTTTGCATGTGCCAGTCTCTCAGCCTGCCTGGACGTCGCTCCTGGCCCCTATCTCTTGAACCCACTCCTTTATTCTCCGTGCATTTGCCAAGTGAGTCCTACGCATCAGAGACTGTATTAGGGTCAGTGCGGACAAGGGGGCAACAAAAACTTCAGTCTTCGTAAGCAAGAGGTACAACGCTGAGGGGAGAATGTAAACAACTCAGAATGACGTGACACTGAGGTTAGAACTCAAAGAAATATGTACCAGGTGCGACCGGTCCCCCAAGGGGACGTAACCAGCCCGCCTGGCTGGGGCGCATTTCATGGAGGGCAGGAATTTAGTTTGGTCTTGGCATGAGTCACTAGGTAGAAAAAGCAGGGAAAAGCATTCAGATGGGGGCAAAGAAAGCACCCTAAGTGAAGACAAGAGAAGTCTGGAAGGATGATTCGTTGAGGTGACTAAGAGCCGTCTGGGGTAGCCCGAGATTCAAGTCCAAGAGGGTGGGTGTGATGAGCGCTCCAGGCGAAGACGGTCCTAAACACACACGTCAGAGTTCACATTCAGCCGGTAGGTTTTGTGGCGGGGATTCTTCCTTCTTGATACTTCTTTCTACACGGAGGAGGCTTTGCTGGTATAATATTTCTGCTTCTCTCCACCCCTCACTCCTTTTGCAGAAGAGTTCTCTCTATTCACGGACGGGGGAATCTGAAATAAGGAGGCTGGACGTTTCCTGTCCTTCCTTGGGTGCTGGGCCACCCACACAGCGGGAGGAGGCCTGCTTCCTGAGGCCAGAGAGTGTGTCTCATTCTGGGCCTCACTCTGCCGAAGCCCCTTGTTGCCGTGCATCTAAAGCTGATATTGAAAAATGTGAAAACTCAGTAATAGAGATGCTATGCTGCTCTCCACGGCCTCCTTTCACCCTATCTTTTAAACTAATCTGAACTGAAAAATGTTGTATTACTGGGCCTTCCCCAGCCCCCGACGTTAGGCTACGGTTCTGAGCAGGGAAAGGGATTCGGATCTGAGTCCTGGAAGATGGCGTGGCGGCAGCATAGAGAATGGCGCCAAGGAGCAGAACGGGGAGGAGGTGCAGGTTCAGAGAGCTGCAAGGACAGCGCGGATGGGGGGTGGGGACGGAGCTGGATGGACTGAACCTGGTGACCCGCTGGTTTCGAGAGGGACAGAGGAGAGGAAGCAGCCCGAGGTTTTTAGCTGGGGCACCTGACGGACGGGAGAGCAGCCACTGCAACCCTTCAAAACCCTGCTCACATGGTAGGTCCAGGGAGACTTCGGCAGCTCCCCAGCTCGTGTGATGCTCTCTCGTGCTCCCTCAGCTCTAGGTACACATCCTTTGTACTGTCTGTCACATGGGAACATGATGAGCTTGCATGGGTCATTCCCATCCGGACCTGGAGATCCTTGGAAGGGGAGACCCTTGTAGGGAGGACAGGGACTCTCTTGCCGGGCTGTCTGGATGTGGGCCCTAGCTCTGCCACGTACTATCTGTGTGACCTTGAGCCCGCTGGTGAACCTCTCTGGGCCTTTATTTCATCTATAAAAGATGGCATATAAAGTACCTCCCCTCCAAGTAATCCTCAAACATGCCATTCATGAGAAGTGCTTAGACCAGCGTCTGGCTCACAGGGAGCATTAATATAATCTTATCATCACCGTCTGCTATCTGTGCAGCTCCAGCATCAGAGGCTGCTTCGATGAACACTCAGTAAACGTCCTGTGAACAAATGACAGACCTGCAGGGACCACGCTGGGTGAAGGAGAGACCGAAGCGGTTCACGTCCTCGATGAAGTGACAATCACACAGGCACCAAGGCAAACCAAAAGTCACCAACGCAAGGGAGCGTACACTAAGTGTCAAATAAGTAAAACAGCAAAGTCTCCAAAACTTAGAGAGGCTGGAGGAGCCCCTGCAGGGCAGATGACCGGAGAGGGCTTCTTGGCCATGGCCTTGGAAAGACCTTGCTGGCCACTGATTCTCCAGGGTGGGGCTGTATGCGGGTGTTGTGAGAAGGGATGCTGCCCCTGTCCCAGGAGCCCTGCCTCCTGCCTCAAGCTCTCGGTGGTCTCCAGGGCTCTGGCACCAGGTGAGGGCAGCACCCGCCTCTGCCCGCCCTCTGCAGTTGGTCCTGCTACAATTCACGCACCCGATGCACGTGCCAGGGAGACATGTGAGAAGCACACGGTTAAAATCTCCAGGCTCCTCCGACGCGCTCCCCTAACCGATCCTTACATCTAGTCTCACTGGGATGGAAAAAATACATTTGAACATTCATTCTGGTGTACAGGTACAAAGGAGATCGTTATTCCCTTTCACTGTTCAAGATAAAACAGGACAGAACAGGCTGAAGGTGCTCTGGCACAGTTCAGATTTCTAACAAGTGACCCTAAAAATAGATGCTGTGAAATGAAAGGCAATAAAAAACACCTTAAAAATACAAAGTTTAGTCTTGCCAAAAAAAAAAAAACCCGAATCTGAAAAAGCCTCTAGAATCAGGCACTAATTTTGAAAAAAAAAAAAAAAAAAAAAACCAGAGGATAAAAACATCTGTTAAATCAGAGTACACTAGAAAATCAGTAAAATCCAGACTGTGGGAAAATGTACAGGACAACAAAGCTAGGTCCTTCGACAAACTGTAAGAGAGACAGAGACAGGAAAAACTATATATCAAGAGACTTAAAAGGCCTGCTGACCAAGTCTAACAAGTGGATGTTGATTCAAATAAACTACTAAAAATACCAAATTTTAAAAAACAGTAGAAGTCTGAACATTGATAAGTATCTGATAGCATTATGAAATTATTCTTTTTCAGATGTGATAATGGTATGGTGGTTGCATTAAACAAAAAGTATTCTGACCTTCTTTTAGGGATGCATCCTGAACTATTAAAGGTGGATCTGTTTCAAAATAATTCAGCATGGGGATGGTGGGTGGGGAATACAAGGAAACAAGAAATCCATGAGGTGGCCACTGTTGAAACTGGATGATGGACGGGTACCTGAGGGGTTGTCTACTTCCACATACATTTGAAATTTTCTATGATTATAACGAAAGCCTGAGTTCATTTTCTGGACCAAGTAAGTGAAAAGTGAAGAATCTTAAGCTTAAATGTAAAATAAGACTTCTCTCCAAAATAATAAAACAATTTAAGAAGAGTAGACACAGAACGGTAGGTTAAGATCCTACTTTACTTTCTTTTTGTTTAATTTAAATTCTATTAATTAACACAGAGTATATTATTAGTCTCAGAAGTCAAGTTTAGAGATTCATCAGTTGCACAGAACACCCAGTGCTCACCACATCACGTGCCCTCCTTAACGCCCATCACCCAGTTACCCCATCCCCCCACCCCCGTCCCCTCTAGCAACCCTGTTCCCTACAGTTCATAATTTCTTATGGTTTGTCTCCCTCTGATTTTGTCTTTTCTTTTTCCCTCCCTTCCCCTATCAGAGAAACACAATTATCATATGATTTCATTCATATGTGCAATTTAAGAAACGAGACAGAGGATGGGGGAAGATCTTACTTCATTTTAAAGAAGAGGAAAAAGTCCCAGGACAGTGGAGCTAGAGGAAGAGCTAGGGCTCTTCCCTTCAGAGAGGAAGATCATCCCACAGGGCGTGGCCCATCAAAGTCAGTCTGTGGGGCAGAAACTGCATGGTCTGAACACCTACAAGAACATCTTACGTGGCCTACAAACCCCAGTCTGTCATCTTGTACACAGACCCTTGAGCAGCCACACATACGCTATGGGGCACTCTAACTGTCCTTGTCCCGTCATGGAGCTGAATTCCCATAAGTGAAATAAATGCACGTATGGTGCACCTGCAGAAGGCATCTGACCAGCACCTGCCCAGGTGACCTGTTTTGGATGCTGGGTGGTCTCATGTGTTTAATCTTGACCTTTAGACTAGTGGCCGGTTTTGGGTTATTAGAAGTAGAAGGTCCTGTCTGCAAATTTCTGAAAGAACTTGATGCACAAGGGTTTTCGTTATTGTTGTTTTGTTTTTTTAAAGAGACACCATGGGGAGTGTTGCTAACACTTTTGGGTAAAGAAGTAATGACTTACCACACAAAGAAGCCAAAGCACAACATAGAGTATTTGAGTCTTAGAGAAGAGATCTTGTCCAAATTTTATGCACACGATAGCTTCCAGGAAACCAATGACCCTAGTCAGACGGAACGAGAGATTAAATATTAATTCTTCTTATCATATGCATTATACATA
Organism: Callorhinus ursinus; assembly: GCF_003265705.2. Taxonomy (NCBI): domain Eukaryota; kingdom Metazoa; phylum Chordata; class Mammalia; order Carnivora; family Otariidae; genus Callorhinus; species Callorhinus ursinus. Next base: position 43,238,034 of record NW_027397067.1, on the reverse strand, counting down.
TGCATATATACAGTGCAGGGCTGAGCAAATGCATTACCAGAAATATGCATTATTCCATCATTGTACACTGGTAGCAGGCTCCCCACAAAATGATACATGTGCTATTCCACAGCAATTTCTTCAGAAATAACATATATATTAGATTTAATACAAAGTTTATTTTATTGTTATTTTTTCTTAAGACTTAAATTTTTTTAGAGCAGCTTCAGGTCACAACAAAACTGAGGGCAAAGTAGAGAGATCTGCCATATACCTCCCTGCGTGTCACGACCCCTCCCCCAGAAGGGTCCATTTGTTACAACTGATGAGGCTACAGGGACATATCATCACCACCCGAAGACCACAGTTCACATCGGCGTTCACTCCTGGTGTTGTACATTCTGTGGGTTTGGACTAATGTATAGTGATGTGCATCTACCATTATAGGACCCTGCCCTAAAAACCCCGTGTTCTGCCTATTTGTCTCTCCATACCTCCCCAGATATAATAAAATATTTTTCACATCTTCCTTTCTCCCAGACCAAATACTTTAAGAGCCAGAAGCCTCCAACTCAGCCTATCACCATTGGGGTGAACTGTCACTGCCCCTGTTGGAACCCACTTATTCTGCCACCCGATCTCTTCAGCTGTTGGCAAGTTTTCCTTGTCTCAGGCTGGTATCTGCCTCCTTTTGCCCATGGACCCTGTCTTCCAGTCATACAGGGCGAGTTCGAGCCTTCCGAGTAGTCTTTCAGTGACTTGAAGGCAGCAATCACATCCCCTCCCAGACTTCGAAGCCTTTCCAGATTTAATATTCCCCGTTCTTGCTGACCATATAAATAATCCTTTATCCTCCAAACATAAAAATGTTAAAGAAAACAATTTTGTTTGACTCTTTAGTTAAAAGAGCAAGGTTCTGCATCTTCACGTATGAATATAAAGATGAGATCTTTACTAAAGTTCAGAGGTTGAAGGTAAGAACAGAGGAAGTGAGGATGATAGCGCTGGCTGTGTGATCCCAAAGACTGCCCAAGAATGCGGATTTCACACAACTCCACGTTAGGTGTTCCTAACTCGAGATGGAATCTGGTCAATTAGGGATTGGTGTAGTTGCACAGATACTCTCTCAAAAGGCAAGAAGGGGCTCAGGAGGTCCTTGGTCCCCCTACCCAAGGGCAGACACAAAGGTCACTGACATCATCAAATGTATGGATGGCTCTAAACAACGGAACATCTCAAATCTGAACCGAAGCAGAAAATCTCCTTAACGCATCATTAGAGAGTTTGGGGTTCTTTTCCCTTAGCCCCGACCAAACAATGTTTAGGAGTGGTTGGCCTGAACCTCTAAAGACCACCTCCACCCCACACCACCCGCAACAAAGCATCATTTTCTCTGGGATACAGTGCTGGGCTGAGTGTCACCAGAATGCTCAAGTCAGGACTGTGAGCTGACGCTAGATGGCAGCACAGCACAGGCAGGGGCCCGGGGGGGGAGGGGAGACTCCGAAAGAATACTTAACCTTTGGCTGGGGCTTCCTGAAGAATTACAAGAGCAAGTGCTCAGCCCAGGAAGTCAGGGTGCTCATCTGCCCTTCAGCCAGACGAAACACCCAGTTTACTGTGAGAGTTTTGGGTATTCTACTCGATCCAGTCACCTTTCAAAACCACAGGAACTAGGTCTGTGATTCTCAAACTTCTATGACCTGAGACCCACAGCCAAGAAACACATTTTTCTTTGTGTCACACACACACACAAAACTGAAACAAAAGTTCCACAAAATAATTTGTTCCTTTACTTTGATATTTTTGTATTCTATTTCGTTTTAAGAAAATGCTGGTCAGAACCCACCTAATTGACTTCATAATGGGGGGAAGTTAAAGACAACAGAGCGTTTCAGTCAGGAACTTCAGGGTTAGGATTTGCTCCCTCGTGCTGAGGGATCTTAGCTAAGCTGTGGTACCTGCGTGTGGCCTCCTCAGTGAGCACGTGACCACTGAGCAAAGTTCCGTGGCAGGAAGTGAGGGGAAAGCGGAAGAGATGAGGCACACAGCAACATGGGTCTTGAGGGCCACGTGAGGGTGGGGCTTTTAGTCTGAGGAATGGTTTCGAACAAAGGGCAAAGCAAACATGACTCAATTTCCATTTTAATAGGGTCATTCCGGGGATAGGAGCAGGGAGGTTTCTAATGTGGGGAGAGGACCAGGGGAGTTGCTATGGAGGCGTGAGAAGCAGTGGGAACTGGGATGCATTCAACCCAACAATCACATGGACCTTTTTCCCACCAGTCATTGACCCCCACCCATTATCCCTGGCCCCCTGAGGGAATCCTGATAAAGTCCTTACGGAAGGCTGACGTTTCTTTGTACAAGACCCAAGTGGCTGCTCATTTAGGGCTGAGTCCAAAGGCTTGGGCACACAGGGAGCCCGTGTTACTGAGCCTATCAGCGGCAACTGCACAACCTCCTCACCAAGGGGGGGTGGGGGGGGGCGCAAATTTACATCTCTCTGATCTTTACCAGACTGAACTCAGTGGCCAGATCCTGATTTGATGGAATTCAGTCGTGGCTGTTACTCTGTTTGATGCCTCTGCCCATCCTTATCTTTAATCAGCAAGGTTAGAAGGCAGCCAAACATCTGGGCTGCCTGAGGTGCTCCTGCCTGGGGACGAGGCTGGTCTGCTGACTCGGACCTTCTCGGCTCCCCTTCCCTGGGGAGCCTGCTCCTTCCAGACATGGTACAAATAAAGATGACATTAACGTAGAGTCCAGGGTAAGGAGCTCCTCAGTGGGTGGGACAAGCACGTAGGCAGGTACATTACAGAAACTTGAGACACAAAAGCACTGGGCATACGAGGCAACCCGGAGAAGCAGAGGATGTTTTCAGTTGGCCAACAAAACCCACTTTAGGAGGATGCCACAGCCTGGGTGCACCTGGCATGTACCGAACATACTGCCCCCTGACTGCACGAGAATCCACTGCCGGGATGGCTCACGGTGGGACCCTCCCGCAGTGTAAAGGAGACATGTACACACGGGGCATACCTGCCATACAACCCCGGAACTGGGTTCCGGTTCTGGTTAGGGTGAGCAAAGACAGCTTTTTAGAAGTGATGCTGAGCTAGGCTTTACCATATAGAAATAAAAGGTCCAACTGCGTTCCATGAACTTGCTGACTTCCCAAGAACCCCAAGGGCAGGGTGGGAAGGGTGGGAAGAGGGGCAAAGGGTCCCGGGTGGTATACCCAGGATAGTTCTACTCAACTGTTTTTGCTATTAGGATGTGGGGAAAGATATCATTTGGGGAACAGGATTCAGCTGCTAAAAAAATTTTCGTACCTACTGCCCGAGGTTTTGGGCTGTCAGGGGAGGTGTTTTTGAGGAAGGAAGCAGGCAGTGGCGGGATCGAGGATGGGATGAAGGGAGAGACAGTGGGAAAGGGCAACCGGCTATGAAGCTACCCTAGGAGTGTGCGCACAGAGGGCATGACCCAGAGATGGGCAGAAAGGGGCCGGGGGGGGGAGGTGAGGGACGCAGGAGGCTGTGAACAAAGGTCAGCAGCAAGAGACCGGGGACTGGGTCATGCTGGGAGAGATCAAAATGGGATGAGACCTCCCACAGAGGTCTGTTCCCTTCACACACACCCTCCTCCTGGAAGGACCCTGTGCCTCACAGCTGCTGTCCGTCCTTCCGGGAGAGGTGGGGCGGGGAACCCAAAAAAGGCTGGAAGAACAAGCACAATTATAAGAAATTGTGGAGTGGAGTAAGACGTGGAATGGGCAGCCAGCAGAGGAAACTGAGAAGGAACAGAAAAGTAGGAGGAAAACCAGGCTAGCTACTGCAGAAGGAACAGTTTCAAGATGGCAGATGCTGGGGAGAAGACAGGAGAGCTGTGGATGGAGGAAGGACTTGCTGATTCGGGACTGGCCTTGGCCAGACAGTTCAGCAGAGCACCGGAGATAGCAGCTGATTGTCAAAGGGGCACCAGTAGGGTTAGGATGACATGGAGCTAAGGGCAGTTCTGACAGTGAGGTGGATGCGGTCCTGGAGCCCCCGATGCTCAGCAGACTCTTATCCAACACCCCCAAGGTCCCAGCCAGGAACTTTCTCGGGAAGGAAAAGTGACGGCTCACTCCTGCAATAGCTAAAGCTTTTGGATACCTTCCTTCAGGGCCACATGATCAAACATCCTTTCTTTATACATCAGGCTACTTCTCTCTTGTTTGGAAACTCAATCATAATGAGGGATGCGTGGGGAGAAAGATGAAGATAAAGATGGTATAAAGTGCACCCCTGGGGAATCTGTTCCTATCGGTCTGGCCCTAATGCCCCCACACAGCTGGAAATAGCGTGATGGGACTTTCTAAAGAGAGGAGGGGCCAGCTCTTTCACACTACTGCTTTCTCCTTGGTGGGGTTCCCATTCCTGAGCTGGATGGAGTCCTATCTCTCTGCTGGGCACAGCGTGTTTGAGTATAAAAGGCTTAAAAGCTCAGGTCTATGGCGCAACTGTGGGAGACCACATTGTAAGTCTGTATTTAGTTACATCAGTGAGTAACTAACACAAACTTTTTCTGGGTATAACATTTACAGAGGAAAAGGGAGAGACAGTGGGTCTCTCCCTCTTCACAGTGGGAGTGACAGTGGTTCCTCCTCTTCAGGAGAAAAAATTGTGGAATGGTGGGAAAGACACCTCAGGTGGTCCTGTTTGCCTTCCCCCCCCCGCCCCGCCCACCTCCCCCAAAGCAAAATTCCACTGTCACTACAAGGGGCGCTCTACTCTGTTCCCCCACATCTCCACACCGTGCTAAAGCCTGAAATTACCTAAAATTAGTGAAAAGGAAGCTACAAAGCAGCTCCTAGTTATTAAAAGAAATGAGACATTTAAACATTTGCAGTTCTGTTTTTGTGAGAGAGAGAGAGAGAGTGTGTGTGTGTGTGAGCTAGGGGAGGGCAGAGGGAAGAGAGAGAGAGAATCCTCAAGCTGGGTCCATGCTCACCGCTGAGAGCCGGATGCAGGGTTCGATCTCACAATCCTGAGATCATGATCTGAGCTGAAATCAAGAGTGGGATGCTTAAAGGATGGAGCCACCCAGGCGGCCCAACGTTTGCTGTTTTGATAGGAGATGGAAATAACACAAGATGAAGGGGGCAGGGAGACAGGGGCAGGGATGGGGCAGAGGAGGGGAGGTGATTCTCCGAGGGGCAAAGCTGCAGAGAGAGGAGACAAGGCTCAGGCCCTGTTGTTTCTTCTTCGCCGGCTGACGGGAGGTGGCTCTTGCCAGTGTCCACACGCCCAGGCGGATGGCTGTGTGTGATTCACGGAGAGGCCTTTGTTACTTTCAGCGTGACCCACTAGTTCTCAAGATTCCGGAGTCCTGATACCACCCTGCTGGGAGCTCTCCATTCTGAAGAAGCAGCCTAAATAAGCCCAATGAGCACTCCTTTGCATTTTGCTTTATTTTTTTTGGTCACTTTGAACAAGTTGCGACTTTTCTGTTAGCATTTTCTGCCGCTCGGGCCCTGTTGATTTTGCCATTTCTCCCACCACCGGGGACTGTATTTTTTGGCTGCCTGGTGAGAAACCAACTTTGCTGTAGCACCACCTCTCTCTCTGGTCACTATCTCCTTTCCCTCAACAGGTAAACAGAGATGGTTGTGTGGAAAATACGTCTACTCGCAGTGGAGTGAAGACTCTGGCAAGGACTTCAGAGTATGAAGAGAAAACTGCATGTGGACAGAAGGTTCCCGTAAGCGGTGGGGGAGGACTCAAATGCTCTGTAGACAAGGAGATGCAAAACTAATGCTTCTTGTCCTCTTTGGGTGGGAAAGGAAGAAGGAGAGCCCACCTCCCTCCTCTGCATGACTCAATAAATGTGCCCTCACACGGCCTCTGCTCAGTCTATGTAAGTAAGTTCTCCCTCCTGTCAGATCACTAAACAGTGGAAAGCTAATCCATGTTATCACGTGGTAAGCTACTCTGGGTATGAAAATCAGTTGATAGCACAGAATGTATGAGAAATAAGGACAATGACCCTTTGTGTTCTGGGAGGGGGGGAAAAGCCTGCCTACAGCGAACTTGAGTAACCCCTCAGACTCTGAAATGAGAGCTGGACACACACACACACACACACACACGCACAGAAATGTTTAGAAGGAATAACATAGAAATGTTAACCACAATTATCTCTGACTGGGTGACTTCTTTGGATCATCTTTAGTTTCTTCCTTTGCCACTTTTTTTTTTTTAAAGATTTTATTTATTTATTTGATAGAAATATAGCTAGAGAGGGAACACAAGCAGGGGGAGTGGGAGAGGAAGAAGGAGAAGCAGGCTTCCCGCGGAGCAGGGAGCCCGATGCGGGGCTCGATCCCAGGACCCCGGGATCATGACCTGAGCCGAAGGCAGATGCTTAATGACTGAACCACCCACGCACCGCTCTTTTGCCACTTTTTTATCTATACATATGTATTGCCATTTTAACTGGGAAAAAGAAAGTTAACTCTGCTTAAAAATCTGTTGAAAGCAAGTAATTTCTTCCCCACTACGGGTACTCATCAAATTTGCTTTATGCCATCACACTCAATTTAGAACCTAGATTAGGTCTTGACTCTAAGCTGCCTCAGGGATTGAACCTCACACGCAGATGTGCTGGCCATCTGTGGAACCTCAGCTGCTACGGGGAATGGTAAACTGTGGGTGATACCTAAGCAGAAGAACCACTTACCTGAGATACTGAAGATGGTCTCGCCTTTAACACCGCGGGGTTAAACTACATAGCCTATAGTCTCTTTCAAATCATTTTTTTTCTTTCAAGATTTTATTTAAATTCTAGTTAATTAACATATAGTGTAGTATTAGTTTCAGGCACAGAATTTAGTGATTCATCAGTTGCATATAATACCCAGCGCTCATTAAAATAGTGCCCTTCTTAATGCCCATTACTCACTTACCCCGTCCCTCCGCCCACCTCCCCTCCAGAAACCCTGTTTGTTCCCTATAATTAAGAGTCTCTTATGGTCTTTCAAAACATTTAAATAATAATATATTATGATAACACTGGTATCTGTAACAAGACAATAAATTGTGACCATGTGACTATGTGTTAGCTCTCTTTGGAACAATAAAATTATGCCTTGGTAGGTAGCAAGCAGCTGTTTTAAGGGGCCTTTCTGATGTGAAAGTAACATAAAGCATCAGTAAGCCTATCACAAAATGATGTCCCAAACTTGTCACTGAATTTAGAGGGAATTTGAACAATCCATCATCTATTTACTTCATAAAATAAAGCCTCCCACGTTCTATGCAGAAAATACCATTTGGTTTCCTATTTTTCTTAAAAAGCAGTTTGTATATCATCTTTTCTATAATTTGCCAATCAACTACAATATTCTAAACTTAAATCAGAAAAGAGAATGTTAAAAAAATGAAAAGACATATAAAAACAACAGCAAGCCTTCATAGGAAAATTGTCCTGAGAGGCACTTAATGTAGGGTCAAGAACCAACCAAGGAAATTGAAAGGCTCAAGTGGTGTTGAAACGTCCACAGTAAGAGATTATTACTCACCCAAACACCCAGCACTGTGTTCCTACGCGTTTGCACTGTGTGTCAGTGAGGTAAGCATAGTACTGCCTGAAAGAACAAAGGTGGAATTCATTGAGAGCTTCTGGAAGACCAAGGAGTCGGTACAGAATTAAATCACTTTGACAGAGTAAATATAAAAGATGTTCCGTCTGGTTCTACACACTACAGCTGCCTGGTCTACTTCTAGTCCAGGGAATAGGAAGCCAGTGCCTGCTGAAACATTCCTGTAAAAGGTTAAGAGTTCAGGCTGGGTTTGGAAGGAGAGAGCACGGTTTAAAGAGCCAATTATTCGCAAAGGCGGTTTTAATTCAGGGACAGAATGGGTGCTTCAAATCTCTCTGTGTGGAAGTGGTTCCAGAGGGTCATGTACACTGTCAGTCATAGTCTCCTCTGGCACTCTCCAGGACAAAGGTTGCTGATTGTAACCCAGGCAGGGCAGACACACATTTTTGGCTCTTAGGAACTGGAATGGGACCCTGGTGGCAGTTCACTGTGCACTGAATACCAACGATTTTGAATGCTACTGATGAGATCAGAAAAAAAGAGGCAATGATACAGAGTTGTAAGGCTTAGAGCAACACCGTCCAATAGATATGTAACACAAGCCACAAGTGTGATTTAAAATCTTCCCGCGGCCATGTTAAAGAAGTAAAAGGAACAGGTGATATTCATTCTAGTAACCTATGTTATTTAATCCAACATACTGAAAACAGCTATCATGGAGTATTTTACATTGTTTCTGCGCTAAGTCTAAAATTTGGTGTGTATTTGCCCCGTATAGCACATTTTAACGCAGACTAGTCACATTTTCACTGCTCGACCGCTACCCGTGTGAGCGGCTGCCGTTTAGCCCGGCACAAGCTTAGACCCTCAAAACTACTCCCAAACTCAATCCATCCCTTCAGAAGTAGAATCTGAAGCAGGAGCTCATCCTCTTTATGGGGGTCACAGACTCTGAGGATTTAATGAAGCCCATGATCAAGGCACATGAGCACCCATACACACAAAATTTTGCATTAAGCCTCAGGGGATTCGTGGATACCTGAAGGTCATCTACAAACTATCATCTCCTCACGCCAAAGGCCTGAGTGGAGAATTCTAGTCATAAAGAATTCAGCTCTACCTCTAAGTTCACATTTTCATAACCTAATATGCTTTTACCAGTTTAGCGACTCTACCTTCCGATCACACCCATCCCCTTAGACTGCACTTTATATTATCAGATTCAAAAAATGTTCAGTCAAACATCTTCTCAAAGCAAGAGAGTCAAATTGAAAGGGAAGAAAACGGAGATATGGTCTGTATGATTTATCCTGAAGCCTGAAGGTTTCCTCTCCTTTTAGGGGCCTGGCACCCACTCCTTGGAGCAGCTGTGTTAAAACCCACTAGGAGCACCTCCATCTTTCCAAGCAGCTTGTCACAGCGTCTTCTTACGCAGGAAATGCCTCGGGTTGGTATAAAAGCATAGGAAAAGTGGCTGATTTTTAAACAAAAAAAGAATCATGTAGAAACCCACAGGGTCCGGCAAAAATGTTAAGCTCTCAAAAAAACTCAAAATACTGGGCATTTAGTCTCCAGTTTTTGTTTTGAGATGTTTAACAAAAATGAAATTTCATGATCAATCAGATGGGGTTTATGCTTCTGTTTTATAAGAGATTTCTTTTCCCCGCATACTGACTTTGTTGATTATTCCTAATTTTATGAAGAAGCTGCTGCTAATCTTTCTTGAAGATAATTGTGAGCCTCAAATTAAATTAAATTTTAAATGAGAGAAGGAGGTTCCAATCCACAAAGGGAAAATAGCATATTTACAAGAAAATGACTTCAACAGGCCACTGGTCTGTGACATGTCAGAACACTGCCTGCCTACCAATGCCTGGTTTCTCGTTTGGTTCATAATGAACACTAGAGATAGAATTTTGGGCCTCGACTCCACAGGGCTCAGTTGTATCTTATTTGGTTTGTTCAATCCAGGATCTGGGGAGAAATATATACAGATAGATGCAGATACATAAATACCTATAGAGATATATATTATATATAATACATCTATATATCTATATATGTTTGTTTCCTTTTTGTAATAATTAATGAGGACCAGAAGACATGCTGGCTGGAGTAAGGTTTGTTTGGCTGGCTACAGTAAGGTTTGTTTGACCAAGAAAAACCAAGAACACCCACTCTTCTTGGCAAGTGAGGCCCTCTGCTTGTGTGGTATGCAAGCACACTAAAAATGGTGAATTAAGTTATCCCACAGATTCTAGAAAGCTAACCCTTGTAACTGCTTAATTTATATTTGAATCAACTGCGCAGATATCTTTGGTGTTACTTACTACTGTTTAATGCCGGTGCTCCAATGTTAATTGTAAAACCCAAATGCTCTAAGTAGGAAAAATTAAACAGATGAAACTATGTCTGTTTGATATTCACTGGAATCAGTCTACATGAAGGGCAGTCTCCAAAGAACGCCTCACCTCTGGGGCCCTACCCAAATCGAGGGAACAATAGCATGAATATCCAAGCTAACCTCAGTTGTCCTGGAGGACGACAGGAAGGACACTGTTAAAAGGAAATTAACTGGCTCTAAAAGAGCGAATAAAGTATCATTCTAAAATAACGTCATTTATGACTTCTGATCCACCATTAAAACTTTCGTATTTTTTAATCACCTCATTTTAGAAAAAAAGCATCACTGCTACCCTTTTTTTTTATTTAAAGGATGTTAAACAGGGGTAAAAAAGGAACAGCAGTGGAGGATGATAAAAAGGTTTGAAGATAATGGTGTGTGTGGTGTTCTCACTTCATGTGACTCAGGTCTGAGAGCAAAACATTTTCTTCATATTCAGATGTATAATCCTTTAATATTTTCAGGGAAAATCTGCTAGTTTACGTGACTTTCCTTATGCTGAACAGGAGAATACATAGCAGGTTAATGTGCTCAAATGACAAGTCAGGCTTGTATAGAATTACCTCACTGTGGGAGCCGTGATGCCACCAATAAAGAGAATTCTACACCAACTTAATGGATGACTGGCTTGGAACACAAAGATATGTTTCAAGAAGAAGGTATTCAACTCAGTTAGCTGAAAAAGAAGGAGACATTAGTCAACTTGATACCGCATGCTAAGTCATAAAAATATATTCCTTGTTATGGACACTCTTAAAAAAATAATTAGTATGTTCAAAGCATTTTCAGAAAATAGATGGGGTCTTCCAAGTTGCTACAGGAATAGTTGCTATTTTTAAACTAAGTAACAGCCAGTACAATATTGGCACCAACCAACTGGGGGTTATGGGGGAGGTGCTCGAGTGGGGGAAGGGGTATATGGTGGCATCAGCTGTCGTGTTTCCTGGGGCATGGCTGTCACTTGGGTCATGCATGATCTGCTGGAACAGTTGGGAGAGAGATGCTTGGAGAACAGCAGAAATCATGAAGACAAGTATTTGCCATGGAACACTTATGCAGTCTTACAGAAATCAGGCCAGGTCTAACAGATATAGGACTGTAGGAAAGTGAGCTCTTTAATCACCAGAAGAAGCTTGAGAATGAGAAATGACTGGGAATGCATGTAGCACGTGCGTTGGCCAAAGGCAGCTCTTAAAGGTGGGTGTGAAGTGTTGGTTCAAGGTTTCGTCTACCGGCTGTGGTCCTTTCCTGTGAGGTGAGCATTCTGGTGCAGCTCATCACATGAGGCAGCACGGGGATGTGTTCCCTGCCAAGCCGGCCTGGGCGCATTTCCCATCCAGATTAAGCAAGGAGCGGAGATTAGGGAAGGTCACTGCTTGGAAAACATGGACCAGCAGGCTCATTTCAGTGACGTAAGATGTGTGTCTTTTCCCATAGCACTGATTTTAAGGGTATAAAATTAAAAAATGGTCCACTAATTACCACACACGTGGAAAGCTGGTTAGAGCTCGGTGCTCGCGCTCACCGGAAAGGTGTGCTCCGGGTAATGCTGCCCTTCCAGGAGCACAGTCTGCTATCTCTCCTGGGCAAATCCAAACTCCTGCTCAGTTCGTGGATTAAAGGAAAACCTACACCTTCCTGGATATTGCTTTCATGGGGTAAAACTTAATCCCCATCCATTTAAACTCCCATTTTTATACATACGGACTTCCCCAAACCACGGTGACTATTTTAAGTGTATTCACATACACTTCTGTATCCCTAAAGTCTATTTACTGAGATTAGCATTAGTATTCTCCACATGTGGACCGGGACGATCGTCTCAAAGGTGACACATGCTTATTTTTTGTTATGCGGAGAGTATTTTGTGCATGTGTTCAAAATATAACTTCTCTTCAGGCAAAAGCTAGTCTCCCAAAGTTGTAAAATAATTAACCTGGGGCAGGAGGATCAACACAAAAGGCTATCTCTAGAAAACAGAGATGTTTGGGAATCCTTTTCCAAGACCTTTGCCTGTCTCCATCATTTCAAGCACGTAGTGGGCTGCGTGGAAGGACACCTTCCCTCCACTGACAGCAACTTCCTGGAGGACCCAGGTCCCCAAAGTGCTCCAGTGCCCCACAGGTAGTCGAGGGCTTCTTTACTCGGCTCTCTACATATTACCCAGAGTGGTAAAAGCTGAGGCACAATTTTAAAAATCAAACATTAAATTTGGAATGTAAGAAAAAGCCTTTGCATTTGTTCCTTTGGTCCTGCAAAGGATCACTCCGAAAAGCCATCCAATGCCTAACTCCTTGGGTGACAGATGCTGACCAAAAGCTTCTTTTGGGGAATTTTAAGCTGTTTCTAATTTGCAATTCAAAGAAAGATACTTGAAAATGTCTTCCCCAGGAAGCAAGACCTTAGGCGTGATAACACCATTTGGTTTAATTATTCTACATGTCAGCTGCAGGTCTTCCGAACCAGCCAGCAGCAGCTAAGCAGTGTCAATTAGCATTAACTCTAAATTCCGGGATGATTCTTATTTTGCTTTTGTACTCTGCCCCCTCCTCCCGCCCCCACCGAGTTCTGGGCATCTGAAAAAATACCTGCCAGATGATCATGAAAAGGTATATTCCAGCCACTCTCTGAAATGAAGATTTGGGGTCAAACCATCGAACGTAGGTCCAACTAGCAGGAGTAAACTGGAGCACAGCTCTTTTGATTTTTCCGGTGGTGGTGTGGATGTCTCTGTAAGAAGAGAATGGCCCTAGTGAAAATCCGAAGAGATAAGGAAGAGAAAGAAGAAAAAAACAAAAAAACAAGAAAAAAATAAAAAAAACCCGGCACTGACAATTTTACAACGCATGCTCAGAACAAAAAGATTCCTGTCGAGTCGAACCGTCTCTCCAACAATGATCTCTCTATCCATACGAAGTGTGGAAAGCTGTGTACTCGATGGGGCATTTCAGGGATGACAGGCACTAGGCACAGGTCAGGTCACTGCAGAGCCAGGAGGGCCTTCACTTGTGAACGGGTGACAAAACAGGCTGAGGCATTAAGCACCTGGAACCAGGCCGGGGAGAATGAGGGTGCCGGCAAGGGTAGGATCCCACCCGCTGTGCATCTCCCAAGTCAGGGCATTTTAGTCAAACGGACAACTTGCTCCATACTCTGAGGTCACCCACACCATTTCTTCATCCTACGTGTTCCTAAGATAAGCGAACAGTTGGGGATGACAAACAGCGATTTTTAACCTCCCTTAGTTTTAATCCTAGAAATCACTCAGTTAAAAACTTCAAACTCCCATGACAGAACAGGTCAGGCCTTTTATTCTTGTGAGAGAAGAGGTGAGGGTTTGTTCCTTCATTCATTCACCTAACCCATCAATAAGCATGTACTGAGAAAATCTCGGGGCGCCTGGGTGGCTCAGTCAGCCAAGCATCTGGTCATGATCCTGGAGTCCTGAGATCGAGTCCCACCTCGGGCTCCCTGCTCATCAGGGGAGCCTGCTTCTCCCTCTGCCTGCTGCTCCCCCTGCTTGTGCTCGCTCTCTCCCTGACAAATAAATAAAATCTTAAAAAAAAAAAAAAGAAAAAGAAAATCTCGCAGCAAGAAGATTTGAGGCACAAAAGCAACAACAAAAAAACAGAGATTATCCAAAAATAAACAAAAACTATGAAGGACCTATATTTAAAAAAAAAAAATAGCCAACTACATGGAAAGAGGAAGAGGAATCTGGGAATAAAGAGCAACACAGTGGAATTAAGTACTGGAATGCTTAATACAGATCTTTCTCAACTTACGATGCAGTTCTGTCCTGAAAGGCCCGTCCTGAATTGGAAATGTCATAAGATGAAAATGCACTTAACACACCTAACCTACCAAACATCATAGTTTAGTTCAGCCCACCTGAAACTTGCTCTGAACACTTATATTTGTCTATGGCAGTTGGGCAAAAATCTAACACAAAGCCTCTTTGATAATAAAGTGGTGAGTATCTCATGTAACTTATGGAATACTGTACTGAAAGTGGAAAAACAATGGTTGTCTGGGTGCAGAATGGTTGTGAGTATCTCGGTTGTTTACCCTCATGATCGCCTGGCTGACCAGGAGCTGTGCTACCACCGCCCAGCATCGTGAGAGGGGGTCCTACTTGCAGCCCTAGCCCGAGAGAAGATCCAAATTCAAAACTCAAAAGTATCATTTCTACTTTCACACTACTGTAAAGTCAAAAATCATGAAGTCAAACCATCGTAGGTCAGGATTGTCTGTAAAGAGGCCACTTCAACTTTATATTAATTTATATATTTGACATTAACATAAAAAAATACACCAGTGGGATTTCTGCTTATTAGTTGGGCTTGTGTTCTGGTAAACTGACAAAACGACTCTCGAGTTGAATCTAAAGCATAAATGTATGAAAACCGGGAAGCGTTATGGCAGTGTGTAAAGACCCAGGCAGCCTGACGTAAAATCAGACTCAGCTGCTTGCTACCTGTGTGTCCTTAGGCAAAGTACTAAACCTAGTTCTCACTGTTGCTGTCCCTAGAAGGAAGAGAGAAGTAGTGTCAATCCCTAGGACTGAGGTCAGGCTCAAATGAGAAAGCTTGCTTACAGCACCATCTGGCACAGCTATGGTTTTTGTTCCGTTATATACAGTCTTAACTATATTAAAAAGTGTGTTTTCAAGCCAGTACCCGAAGAAAGGGTTACTTAAGAAGGAGTGGGGAAAACTGTTGAATCAATTGCAAAAACACTATGAAATTCTTCCCTCACACCATATACCAAATTAAGTCTGAGAAAGATTAAGTAAGTTACTCATAATAAAAAACCAAACCAAGAAGAACTGGAAGAAAAATACAGGTCAACATTCACCTAAACAAAAAGACTAAAAGTTTTTGAAGTTTAAACAGAGTACCTACCACAAAGAAAATTAAAACTGGATGACAAAATGGAAAATGAAGTCACATTTATGAGAGTGTTAATACCCTTAACCTAAAAAAAGCACTAATAAAAAGAGGGAAAACCTAATAGACATAGCCCAGAAATTCAGTATCTCACAATTCTATGTGGGATAACACTGAAGAAGGATTAAAGGTAAAATTCAAAGGAACAGTGAAATGGACACATACATACATTAGTGAACATGGGTGAGAATATAAATGGGTATAAATAAATCTATTTACAGAAAAAAAGTCAGAAATTTACACAAAGATATATGTTCAAGAATGTTCGCTCCAGCTTTCTTCATAAAACTGAAAACTTTGAAACAACTAAATGACCACAAAAGGGAACTGGTTAAATACCTCATGATTTATTCACAGGATGGGATCTGAAGAAGCCCTTAAAATCATGGTTTAGGAGACTAACGATGTGGGAAAATGCTTTTTTGTTTGATAAATAAATAAAGGTGAAAACACAATAAAAACAACTACTTTCATGATCACTTTCCCTCCTTGTCAGCGGCACAGTTCCTGTGACCGTCAAATTGAGGAGCGAGTTCAGGGGAGCAGGCTGAGCCATGACAGAAAGTGGGCGCTGTCTCCCATGGTGGCACAGAGGAGGGCCATGCGACTTGGATCAGAGAGTCAGAGACAACTACCTGGAGAGGTATCAAGGGAGTCGACGTAGGAAAGGAGAGGACCCATCACCCCGGCACATGGGGACACAGGTCAAACCCAAGTCCAGAGGCACACGTGCTCGGGCTCAGCACCTCAGGTGCCCCAGAGGGCCTGTAGAAAAGGAGCGGACCTGCCCAGCTCCCTCTGTGCACTTTGTTCTAAACACCATGAGAAGCCATCACAGAGGAATGACACAATGAATCTGACGTTCTGAAAAAGATTGCTCGGAGGGGGTAACCGGGGAACAGGGGGCCAATTAATCCAGTGATGGCAGGGTGAATGCAGGCTGAGGCATTAAGCATAAAAATAAAATGGATGGGAGAAAATCATAAATGATTTGGCATTTTTCTGGATGAATGCCTGGAATTAGGTCTATAATCGCTCATGAGTTTCAATTACTAACGTGCAATTAATTTCTTATCATCCAAGACCGTACTGAAGTTGCGCGCTCCTAACTCGGTGAAGGGCGCATTGTGAAACCCTGTGACTCGTGTCCAGAAAGAAGGCCACTCACTTGAAGCTGGCCCAGTGGTAGGTCCTCATCTCCAGAAAGCGGCAAACGACCATGCCCAGCCAGATGCCGCCGCCATTGCACAGCAGGATGTCCAGGATGACCTGATCCCACCAGCACTCGGCGAAATTGGGCAGCAGGTGCATGAAGAAAAGCTGAGAGACACAAGAGACCATGGTTTTAAAAACAAAACTGCAGAACGATAGAGTTCCTTTGACAAACATATTCCATTAGGAAGAGTTGTTGACGTGTCAGGTTTTCCTGACGTATGAACGGAATAAATAAAAACAATGTCTGTGATTAGGTTTGTGTTTTTATGCTGTGGACGGTTTACAAATATTATGAATCCAAACAGTTCCTTTTTTTTTTTTTTTTTTGTAAATAGGGCTTTAAAGAAACGATAACTGCTCCTGAAAAAATACCACTGATGAACGACCTTGGCCAAGGACGACAAGACAAGGATCTGGGAGGGGGGAGGAGAAAAGTCTTCATGCCCGCCAACAGAGCGCTGGCATAATCCTCAAAATCAGCAGCTTGACAGTTCAAGCTGCGCATTTTAGAAATATTCCATAGATATTTAGGTAAAACAGCGAGGAAACTGCAAAAGTAGAAAGGTTAGGTTTTGATGGCATGTTTTAGGAAACCCACAGCTTAACAGAAAGCCTTTGGATAACCGATTCGCAATCGTAATCTTATTAAAAGTGCTTATGGTGCATAAGGGGTGAGGCAAAATAAAGTCAAGTTTCTTGATCTCAAGGGCAGGAGTCAGACGTTTATCTAGGACCACAAAATAAGGTAGCCTGTGGCAAATGTTTCCATGGTGACATAAACAGAGCATGGTGGGGACAAAAGGAAGATTCATTCTGACAGATGGCAACTAGAGCACGACATACTGCACTGGAACCGTTAAGGACAGGAATGACTGATTTCAGGAGATGGAGATGAAGACTGAGGACATTCCAGAACGGAGGAACAGCAGGATGAAGGGAGGGGGAAGGAGACAGAAATCTCCTATGGAAATGGCTCTGTCCAAATCAAAGAGCGGATCAGCCGCGTCCAGAGCAGCATGCCCTGCTGCGTGAAGGCCCATTTTAAGAAGGTCTGACATGACGAAGACCGCGCCTGGGAATTTTCTGGAAAGAGGCAACCTCTGAAGTCATATGATCAATACTGCGAAGTAAAACTGTTTATGAAAGCATTCCAGAGAGGGAAAGCAATGCAAACATCTGAGGAGTCTGCCTGCTTGGCCTGCCAGCCAGTGAGAAGACGGAGCGCAGCGGCTGGGCACGAAGGTGGGGGGCTGCACTTCTCTCCGAGGCGAGCCAGGCCCAGCCCCTGAAGTGTATTCCCAGGTTCCCAGCCATGGCACGGAGCACTGACTGTTGCTTTACACAAGGAAGAGGGACTCGTCAACAGAAGCCGATGCCACACATTTGCTGACATGAGACTATGCAAGGGGAGCGGGATGTGGAGGACAGGCTTCGGCCTCAAGAGCTTTCCTGGAAAGTACCGGATACTGGGGGCGAGACACGCCGTCCAGATGAATGCCTGGAACCAGGGATGGGACACGGTAAAAGAGCAGGAACGTGGGCTGCCCATCCAGAGCGGAGCACGTCCTGGCTCACCTAACGAAGCAAGGTGCTGGGCTCTGGCCCTCTGGTCTGTCCAGACCTGAGGAGGAGACACTGCATAGGGCTGGATTCATTCATTCACTCACCAGGAATCTGGGGAGCACCTGCCACTTGTGAGGCACAGTATTGGGACGATGTGGACACGGGCCCTGCCCTCTCGAGGCCTAACACTTGGCAGCAAAGAGACACTATAAGCATCTAAAATGTGACGACCGTCTCAAAGGAGAAGGGCCAGGTGCTCCATTTGCAGGTGTACAACGTGGAGCGCAACCAGCTCAGGGAGCAGGGAAAGGAGGAAGAGCCTGCAGGTGGGCTCTGGGGTAGGAAAAGACACGGAATCTTTAACACGAGGAAGGCAAAGATGGCTGGATTACAGAACCACAGGATGGGAAGGGTCCCGAGCAGACAGGGGAGGTGGGCCGCGGCCGGTCAACACTGGGCCTCGCAGGCTGGTCCAGAAGTTTGGATTGGATAAACACTAAAAGGTTTCAGTTGAAGAAGGATGTAACCAGATCGAGAGGTGAAAAAGATCGCTTTGGGAAGAGACAGTGAAGGGAGGAGGTGAGTAGTTCAGCCAGGAGAGGACAGGAGGTTAGATATACATCGAGCAGTGGCGTGAAAGATGTACATACAGCAGCACTGCTTACGAGAGTGGAGAGGCAACTGAGGAGCAGGGAAGGAAGGCACGGGGCCATCTGTAGTATGAGGGGAGAGAAGCAGGCAGGCCGAGAAAGGCCCGGAGCCTGGCCCAGGGTCCCACAGCAGCGAGGTTAGGAAGATGCCTGGAATTCCGAGAGGAACATGGTGGGAGAGCAGGAACGTGGGCCGCACACCTGGAATCAAGCACAGCTGGAGTCCGATCCTGGCTCACCTCATGAAGCAAGGCTCTGGTTCCTTCCTCTGTCCACTGGGGGTATACTCAGCCTTTCCGGTTTATGGTGAGGATTTAGGATAATACATGTACAGTGTTGGGTACTGTTGTGGGTTGAATTGTGTCCCCTCAAAAGCCACATGTTGAACCCCTAACCTCCAGGCCCTCATGATGTGAACTCAATTTGGAAAGAGAGTTGCTGCAGATGTCATTAGTAAAGATGAGGTCATCCCGGAATAGGGTGGGCCTCTAATCCAGTGTGACTGGCGTCCTTACAAAAAGAACGCCACAGTGAATACACAGAGGGAAAACCCCATTCGAAGGCGAAGGCAGAGACTGGGGTGATGCACCTACAAGCCAAGAAATGCCAAAGATGGCCAGCAAGTCATAAGAAGCTGAGAGGCCTGCACCAGATTCTCCTTCACAGGCCTCAAAGGACACCAATCCTGCCAACACCTTGAACTCAGACTTCTAGCCCCCAGGGCTATAAGAAGCACATTAACAGAAGCTTGATGTGGCTGGCATGCTTCCCTAAGTCAGGGTCAAGACAACAGTTGTCATCAAGAAATATACTGTACACATGGCCAAATTTTGTTCCCTGGGAGTGATTAACTAAGAATAATATCATAACTGAATGATAAATGAGTAAGTCCCCCAAATTTCATGTTCCTAATAGTTTTTCAAGACTATATCTCTTTCAGGAGAACCTGGGTGGCTCAGTCAGTTAAACATCTGCCTTTGACTCAGGTTATGATCCCGGGTCCTAGGATTGAGTCCCACATCGGGCTCCCTGCTCAGCCTAGAACCTGCTTCTCCCTCTCCCTCTGCCTGCCACTCCCCCTGCTTGTGCTCTCTCTCTCTCTCTCTGTCAAATAAATAAATAAAATCTTAAAAAAAAAAAAAAAGACTATCTCTTTCATTCATTAAATGAGACAAACCTGACTACTGAGATATTAGAGCTATATCAGGAATCCATTTTTCAGCTACAAAATATCCTGGATGCTCTTGTAATCCCTAAACACCATAATTCTATTTATCTCAAACTGGAAACTAGCTGGTGAGAAACCTACTTATTTACTTCTAAGCAGATCTCATTATCATGTATTTGTCTCACTGGGGATTTTAACTTCATTCTTTTTGCTTCATTTCATTTGTTTCTCTTTAAGACTTGTGAGACAAGAGACACGTTTTAAATTAATAAGGAATTTGCACCCCACCCCCCACCAAAGGCATAAAATATTCCCAGGGGGTGGTTTAAACACAGCTTGTGCCACAGAGGTTGGAGAATGGATTAACTGCCTGTTAATGGACAGACTACCTTCCTCCTACATGTAAACTGACTGATCACAGCCCCTTCTTACCTCAGTTAGCTCCCAGGTAATACTGATTGTCCAGCAGAGACCATAACTACGGATCAACAAGGCCTTCATGGCCCAGCCCCAGAAATGTCCAAACGCAAATATATCAAAGTGGCTGATAATCCTCTCCCAGGTGATAACGTGACAGTTGACAGCGTACTCCTATTCAAAATAAAAAGGGAAATAGTTAATG
Source organism: Callorhinus ursinus (assembly GCF_003265705.2). Lineage (NCBI taxonomy): Eukaryota > Metazoa > Chordata > Mammalia > Carnivora > Otariidae > Callorhinus > Callorhinus ursinus. Next base: position 43,217,899 of record NW_027397067.1, on the reverse strand, counting down.
GATACTCTCAAAATCAACTTTCTTCCAGGATCCTGACAATAAATGAAAAGAACTGATATGACCTTGACAACTAATACCTGTCCTGCCCCCCCACACCCCAAAGCTTTAATAAATGAACATCCTCTAGGAAAAATGGACAAATATTAAAGTTTATGAATCAGAACTGCTTTGCTCTGAATTGCAGAAATTTGATTAAAATGGGAAGCAAAATAATTTTACAAAGGCTTATCAACCTGTCTTAAAGAAGTAGAATCACACAGCCCATGTTACCTGACTGTACGGCAACTATGTTAAAGCCAGTGATAAGAACATAAAAAGAATCCCAATTAATAAAGAATAAGTAGAATCCCAGTAAGTTTGGAAATGTATGTATGTATGTATGTATGTATGTATGTATGTATTTATTTATTTATTTGACAGAGTGAGACACAGCGAGAGAGGGAACATAAGCAGGGGGAGTGGGAGAGGGAGAAGCAGGCTTCCCACTGAGCAGGGAGCCCGATGCAGGGCTCGATCCCAGGACCCTGGAACCATGACCTGAGCCGAAGGCAGATGCTTAATGACTGAACCACCCAGGCGCCCCTTGGTTTGGAAATTTTTTTTTTAAAGATTTGATTTATTTATTTGAGAGAGAGAGAGAGAGAGAAACAGCATGAGAGGGGAGAAGGTCAGAGGGAGAAGCAGGCTCCCCGCTGAGCCGGGAGCCCAACGTGGGACTCGATCCCAGGACTCCGGGATCATGACCTGAGCCGAAGGCGGTCGCTTAACCAACTGAGCCACCCAGGCACCCTCGGTTTGGAAATTTAAAAACACATCTAAATATCATGGTGTAGAGAAGGAATCAAAATAGAAATGTAAAATACAGTCAGTATTAAATAGTAATGAAAATACTATATATATGAACGATGGGATGAAGCTAAGTAGAACTCAGGAAAACATAAAGCCTTAAGTATTTGTCAGAAAAGAGGAAAAGCTAAAGCATCCAATTTCAGAAATTAGAAGGAAAAAGAATAAACCTCCCATCCCCGAATGTTATCACATGCTACATGATGTAAATATTTAAAATGACAAAGCTGGGCGCCTGGGTGGCTCAGTCAGTTAAGCGTCTGCCTTTGGCTCAGGTTCTGGGTTCGAGCCTTGCATCAGGCTCCCTGCTCAGCGGGGAGCCTGCTTCTCCCTCTGTCTGTTGCTCCCCCTGCTTGTGTGCATGCTCTCTCTCTCTCAAATAAATAAAATCTTTTAAAAACAAATAAATAATAAAAATGACAAAGCTTTTAAGACTTTTGGTTTTGTTTCTAATATCTGTTTTTAATATGACATATTTTAAAGAAATTTTAAATCAACATCCTTATATTTCTGTATTTATTAAGAAAGTGATTGTCATATGACAATGTAAAACATTTCTCGAACCTCTCCATTTAACATTCTTTCTTCCCAAAATTAATCTGATAGGATGGAGTAAGATTTGGAAAACAGCCACCTATTATCAGCCAGTTGAAAGTATTCCTGTAAAGTATTAATATTTTTAAATTCCAGAAATGATGCCTCCTAAGGGAGCAAAAGAGCAATGTGGTACTCCTTCCTCTTCCAAAACCCACCACCATTAGATTTCTGAAGCCTTTCTCAGATCCATTTGGTACGTTTCGATTTGCAAAGCTGAAAGGACATTTTAAAAAACTGTATTTTTTCAGAAACGTTATGATATGATATTATGACACGTAAGTGGGAAATGTGGAAAGAAGAGGAAAAGATTCAATAGGGAGAAGTCAAGACAAGACTTAGAACAAACAACTGCACTGCACTGTAGTAAGAGGAAAATTCTCATCCAGAGTCTGGAACAACATGTGCCCGTCGCAGGCATCAGAGACGATGGAGAGAAATACCCCGAAGCTGAAGCAGCTCCGTGAGGTTCAGGAAGAGCCGAAAGGCCCCATCAACCCAAATTCCTCGACCACCCCATCCTCTTATTTACACTGGACACGCTGCACAGGGTGAGAAGAGAGAGCTGAGTTCTGTTTTCAGATGGCTGCTCTTCAAGTCATCGTGGGCTGAAGATGACTTTGGGGGCCCTTCGACTCTCTGTGAGAATATTTCTAGGCTTCAACACAGGCAAAGGCACTTTGAAAGTCACAGAGAGCCAAACATAACTCTTAGATTTATAATTATTAATGCACAGATTTGCCAGTGATCACATCAGGAAGATCTCTGAGGTCCTGGTCGTGGGAGGAAGACGGACCCTGCAGTTTAATGCCGCTAGGGAGCCGAGTGCAGGCACAACTCTGGGCAGCAGGGGGAAGGGGCATTAAATGAGGGAATCCCCGAGCCAGGGGGGCAAGGAGGGGAAGGCGTGAGCGCATGAGTGAACGGTAGGTAAAGACAAATTGCACCCACCTCCCTAACTGGTCGCACGTCTGATCTTGGTGCCTCCACCTTCTTCCTCGCTTGCCCAACACTTAACCAAATACCAAGTCCTATTCATTGGGCTCAGTCAGTTTACTTTGTGATACAATCCCCTTTGCTCAAAAACCCAAGAAAACAGTGGAGGAAAGTATCATATACCTGGAACACCTTTCTCCCAATCTCTGTTTCATAAGGCTCCCGTGAGGGTCAAAGCACTGTCACTG
>NW_027397067.1:43103415-43215265 GCF_003265705.2 Callorhinus ursinus | reverse complement strand
AATCTCTGTTTCATAAGGCTCCCGTGAGGGTCAAAGCACTGTCACTGCTGGAACTATGTACTTATGGCACAGTCCCAAGGAAAAGGGTAGGTCCTGAAATCAGAGGGATCTCACCAGCTTTGTGCTTTGAATGAGATATTTATCCATTTTTAAATTTCCATTTCCTCCTTGATAAAATGGGGGATATTAATGCCTAGCATGCATGTGTGAGGCTTACACAGAATATACCTAAGTGCTGGCAGAACAGACAACCCACAGTTGGTAACTGCCACCACCCTCACCATACCCATCACTATCATTATCACCATCAGTAGAAGCTCCAAGTCACCCCACGCCACTCTGTTCCTTAAAGTAAGAAACTCCCGGACAGACTTTTCTTCCTAAGGCTTTCAAATAATTTTTGGCACTCTTATTTCTGCCTTTAGCATGTCCTTTATAAAGTTAAAGATAAAATGTTGAAACACCATTCAAGAAGGGTCTGACCAATCTCAACTCCACTAGGACAATCACTTCTTGGACCTTTTATTAAGTCCCTTTGTATTGTTTCTTTTTTTTTTTTAAGATCTTATTTATTTATTTTGAGAGAGAGAGAGAGAGAGAGAGAGAGAACACGAGCAGGGGGAGGGTCTGAGACAGAGAGAGAGACAGAGAGAAGCAGACTTCCCACCGAGCAGGGAGCCCAATACCTGGCTCGATCCCAGGACCCTGGGATCACGACCTGAGCTGAAGGCAGAGGCTCAACCGACTGAGCCACCCAAGTGCCCCTTTGTATTGTTTCTTAAACAAGGCCCTACCTATGGCCCAGATGCCTGTTCTCCTTTTCTGAGCATTGCTAGGTTTTTCCTTCAGTCTGTACCAAATGTTAGGTATTATTTAAAAAAAAATATTAAAAAGGAAAGAAACAGCATTAGAGTATAAAATAGTCTCTTCCCTGAAAATGAAGTTCAGAGAAGCTTTACCCAAGAATAAAATTATTTTTGTGGGTTAAGAAAAATAATGAACGAAATGGCCTGGATCATTCACATCGGCCCCTTCATGGAGAAGGATCATGGCTTCGGGGCCAGAGTGGGGAGCAGAGGTGTTGAGGGCCACACTGCTAGAGTGGCGGTCACCGCCACCACTGAGGATCTGCCATGTGCAAGGTGCCGGGCTAGGCCTCGGAGATAAGGTTACTTTGTTTAGTTCACAGTACAACTCCCCAAATAAGTACTATTATTTCACTTTACAAAGAAAGGAAGAGGCTAGCCAACAAGTACATTGCCCAAAGTCTTACAGCTAACAAGTGACAGAGGCAGAATTCACACCCAAGGTTGTCTGACGGTAACAGTCACCCTCTTCCCACCACCCCCCTTCGCTCCAAGAGGGGATATCATTTCCCTGGACCCTAACACTCATGGAAACCACACACCTCACCTTCCGAGAGACCCGGCTTTTACATTATCTACACGGGAAATATGCAGAAGTAACAATTTAGAACTTCAGTTTAGTGAAGCCGACTATCTCTTATACCCAAGAGTCTACTGATTTCTCTGAGAGACCACGGACAAGTACATACCATGATGTCTGCTTCCCTCGTGGCGTATCGAAGATTTGGATCCAGCCAGTACATCAGGGATTTAACCTGATCAAAGTTCAGGAAGAGGAGGAATACCAGGAAAAGGAAGTAGAGCACACTGAGTCCTGAGGGAAACAAAACATCCCCACATTTAGGAGAGATCTGGGGGTCAGACGCACAACACGTGAGAGACTCAAGTCAGACATGGATATTGCAGTGAGTGTCGAGATCCCTGTTACAGTCTGGCAGTTCCTTTGATGAGCGAGTCTGATACACCATCCCAATTCACACTGGGAGGGTTGGTAATACTCTCTGAGAAAACGATGCTCGAGTTGAGTCTTGAAGGACCGGCCAAAATTCAGGTAGAGAAAAGGCATCCAGGTAAGCCCGTGACATCAGAAGCAGAAAGGGGAAGGGAGCACAGTAGCCCTGAGGTGAAAGGGCTTGGGGGCCTTGGCAAAGATCTCAGATTTTACCATAAATCAAACAAGGAGCACGTGACAGGCTTTAAGCGGGGGAATAAGATGATCTGGGTAACGCTTTACAAAGTGGGCTCCGGCTGCTGTGTGGAGAGTGGAGGGAGGTGGGCAAGCCGGGTATGGACAGCCCAGTCAGGGGGCAACATCAGCAGAGACAGGTGTGAAGGGCCGAGAGGTGGCCCAGGGCTACACATCCACGTCTTGTCAGCCCTTGTGGGCATTACGTTCCTGTCGCATCATAGCAGAATCGGTATCCTAATAATCACCCCACATCGTTCAAAAATAATCATCTGCTTTTAAAACAGCAAAAGCCTTTTGGACAGATTTGGAAACCAACCACCAGTGGCTCTATCACTTCTCTTTCTCTCGAACCTGCTAGAATTAAAACATTTGTGTAGGACACTTAGACACTGTGATACAAATGACCTTGGATCACAGCACTCTGTGTGAACTTGGCTCAGCCCTAATCTCCCATGAGCTGCTCCAGAGGAGACAGTGTCCATGGCTGGACTGAAATCCCCTGGAACATCTACAGCGCCAAGCCTTCCAAAAAGGCCTCTCCCCGTCCTCAGGGAGCTCAGGGGACTTGAGCACAGCATGGCTGACCTGGTTGTGCACCCCAGGGCCCCAGGGGCACACACGTTAGTATAAGGACCTCCGCATGTTTATTACCAGCTGCTTTTATAAATTTCCATCTCAAACGCCCACCACTACACCTTTTTGTTATATTCTTATTTTATTATAATTTCATTATTTTATTATATTCTTATTTTATTATAATCTTTTCAAAATAATTATTTTAAGACAGAAAGAAACCATCTGTGTGGATCAGGGCTTCTTAAACTGGAATTCATGGTTGAGCTTCGAAGTCCATGAAGCCCCAGATGTAAAATGCACAAATGTGTGTGTGCGTGCACACTGAGAAAGGATTAGTTCTCATCAGATTATCAAAGGGCTTCATGATCCCAAAAAGATCCCAGGTAAGATTATATAATTACCGATAATGGATCATCTGAAATAAGAAAAACTCAAATGTAGCCAACATCCTGAAAATAAATCATAATTTCAAGCAGCAACATTAAGTCCATGAGATGTTAAGTATGATGCAACCAGGACAATCTATTTAAAAATGGAAATGAATCATGTCACTTTTCTGTGAAAAATCCTCCCGGGACTTCCCACTGTCCTTCCTGTCTGTGCCCCTTACGGGCCCACATGCCCAGTGGGGCTCTGTCCCTGCCCGACTCTGGCCTCTCTCTTACTACTCCCCTAGGGCCTGCTCGGCTCCACCACACTGGCCTGCAACACACCATGCTCTTTCTGGCTGGGGACCATTTTATTTTTTTTTTTAAAGGTTTTTTATTTATTTATTTGAGAGAGAGAATGAGATAGAGAGAAAGCATGAGAGGGGAGAGGGTCAGAGGGAGAAGCAGACTCCCCGCTGAGCAGGGAGCCCGATGCGGGACTCGATCCCGGGACTCCAGGATCATGGCCTGAGCCGAAGGCAGTTGCTTTACCAACTGAGCCACCCAGGTGCCCAGGCTGGGGACCATTTTAGTAGCCCTTCCCTTTGCCTGGCTTCCAGCGACCCCAATCCCTGCCAGATCCTACTTTGCACAAGCACGTTTCTGTGAAGCATTCTTTCACAGAAGCGAAGTATGGAATTGGGCATGGAACTGTACCCAATTCCCAAAAGTAAAAGGCTATTAAGTTTTACTGCAAAACTGCTACAGTGATATATAGAAAATGGATTTTAAGTACAATATATTTCTAAATCCACTAATGGGTAACTCACCAAAAACCATTCTCCATAAGGCCGGATGAGGTCGAGTAAATGGGCCTGCAGAGGGAAAATGTAAGGTTAGAACAAACGGGTTTCAAACAAAAACTAAAAGCAAAGTGCTGACCGCTATAGCGATTTAAAAAAAAAAAAAAAGCTCTCTGTCAAAATTTTTTTCTACATAAATATTTTGAGGTCAAGTCTAGGTTGAAATATTTTATTCGCATTGTAGCAACTGTCACCACAACTGTAACAGGTACCAGTCTTCACAACAGACGTTTGTTTGCAAAGCTTTGTCTTTACAACTCTGACCCTAATTTCCCAGGGAAACAATGTTACAACAGCGAGTGGTTACCAGGCCAGCCAGCCTGAAAGAGTTCTTCAAACACACTGAAGTTTAACAAGTGAAATCTCCCAGCCCAGCTAGTGTGTGTGTGTGCATGTGTGCGTGCGTGTGGGTGTGCGTGCATGCACGCAAGTGAGAGAGTGAGCAAGAGCTCTGGGAATTAAACAGGAGAAACACTGCTTTGAGAACACGTGAAGTGGCGTATGAAACTGAAAATAAATCCTTTGAGCACTGGAATGTGCTAGTGCAGTGGCTTTTGATCATGAACTGTGGTAACAAAATACCTCTGACGTGGCAACCCCTCCAGACACAAAGACGCAGCTTCTGCACCATGAAAACAGGCTTCACAGGACGAAACTTACTCTGACTACAAGTGACCCACCAATACTTTTTCTTTTTTTTCTCTTAAAAAAAAAAAAAAAAAAAAAAAAGCAGAAGCAAGCAAGCAAGCCAGCCAGGCCTTGATCTACTAAACTGACTCACCATCAACGGAAGGGTTACAGTTCACGAATACTGAACAGTGCTCTTGTGGGCACTTGACCTACTTGGGGCTGTCCGCTCCTGTGGAACAGCCTACCTACATCCTCCTGGAGGATTTCCAACATCAGAATCCCACATCTCCCGGGGAGATGCGAGAGCTGGCTGCCCAGCCCCCTTCCTAACCGGGGCTTAGTTCTTCAGTCGCACCTGTGCCAGACTTGATCTCAGGAGCTGGCGATAAAGACCTAAGGGTGAGGAGCTCTCCTCCACCTCTCCCTCTCCCTCTGCCTGGACCACCATGGACAGTAGGGGGGAGATGGCACTGGTGATCAGGGCAGTTCCCTGCAGAGGTGACAGTGGGACAGACTATAGCCAGTGCTCACTGGGGTTTCCTCATTAGACCAGTTCTGGGTGACCGGCCAGTTCCTAGAAGCTTAGCCTGGGACCCAGCCTCCTAGCCCCCCCAGGAGTCCTCCAGCCGACATCCTATAAGTCTTTTCAATCAGTAATCAGCTTCTGTTGCTGGCAACCTGGAATCCTGTCTGAAGGAAACATTACGTTGTAATTTTTATTCTGGAACTCATTCTCAATCACCCACCTCATCTTAAGATGACGACTTTGAAACATATTTTAACTGCTTTCTTTTGATGGATCAGGTTCGTATTAGGAAAATCAGTTACAAGTATCCCCTGCCATCCAAATCTAGTCGGTTCCCGAGCTTAGACAGAGGCAGTTCAGAAGGTGAGTGAGGTTTGTGTGGGCCTCCGCTCTATCCAAGTTAATATGGTGTCCGAGTTTTGGAATGGCAAGGAGCGAGAGCTCAGATTGAGGGATTTAAATAAAGCGTCTCCAAACCCGTTCCATTTCTGAGTTCTGGTAGCAAAGGCTCAGACAGCAAGGAATACCTGTACTCTTCCTAACTGGCCGCTTTTTTCTCAGAAAGGCACAGTGAAGCATAGAAACCAGGGTCCCCTTCCAGCTAACAACACGGCTAACTTTCCTCAAGTCCCTGGAAAACAGATGGCTAAAATGGTCATCTTTTAATTTCCTCTTCCCAATGCCCTCTCCACTGCTCTTGGTCACCACGAGTGGCTTCTGTGTTACTGCGGCTGCCTGGCGTGCAAGTTATCACTTCATCCAAATCACCGCATTCACCTTTTAGACAGAACACGGGACCCCACCTTTCTCTAGGCTTCCTCTCACGAGGTGAAACTCTAAAATGGTACGATTATTTGGCTTGAAACACAATTCCATGCCCAATCAACACTTAGAATCATATAAGTTGGGTTATTCTCAAGAGCAATCACAACTATTATAGTACTTTGCTGGGCACTTAGTGCGTAGCAGATGGGGGGGAACCCCCCCGTTGTCTCCTAATTGTCGTGACAGCTGGGTGGCGAGAGGGTATCATCACTCCCACTTTACAGCTCAGGACACGGAGGCACAGGTACTTGCCCAGGGTCACACAGCCCACAGGACCCCAACTCTGGTCTGAGAGCACTTTGTGCTTTCTGATCCCCTCGGCCAGGCCTGGGCTGGCTCAAGAGGACGGAGTGGGGGCAGTGGGTGGGGAGACGTTGAGGGTTTCAACCAGGACTGTCTCAGGGCCAGGAGAACGAGGGGAGAGAAGCAAGCTAATGAGTGGTGTTTACAGGTGCTGCCGTGTGGAACTGGTAAGCAAGGTCAGGAAGGACAAGGGGCATGATGAGGAACTGATTAAGGTCCCTCATATCAACTTAACAGAAGGGCCCCCAAAGTCATCTTCAGCCCACGATGACTTGAAGAGCAGCCTTCTGAAAACAGAACTCAGCTCTCTCTTCTCACCCTGTGCAGCGTGTCCAGTGTAAATAAGAGGATAGTGTGGTTGAGGAGTTTGGGATTGATGGGGCCTTGTGGCTCTTCCTTAAACTGATATGGAGCTGCTTCACCCTCGGGGTATTTCTCTCCATCAGTCTGTGATGCCTGCGACAGGCACATGTTGTTCCAGACTCTGGATGAGAATTTTCCTCTTACTACAGTGCAGTGCAGTTGTTTGTTCTAAGTCTTGTCTTGACTTCTCCCTATTGAATCTTTTCCTCTTCTTTCCACATTTCGCACTACGTTTCTGAAAAAAATACATTTTTTTATTATGCTCAGTTAGCCCGCATATAGTACATCATTAGTTTCTGATGTAGTGTTCAACAAATAGTTTTTTTTTTTTTAATTTATTTATTTGACAGAGAGAGACACAGTGAGAGAGGGAACACAAGCAGGGGGAGTGGGAGAGGGAGAAGCAGGCTTCCTGCTGAGCAGGGAGCCCGATGCGGGGCTCGATCCCAGGACCCCGGGATCATGACCTGAGCCAAAGGCAGATGCTTAACGACTGATCCACCCAGGCGCCCCCAACAAATACAGTTTTTTAAAATGTGCTTTAGGGGCGCCTGGGGGCTCAGTCGTTAAGCATCTTCCTTCAGCTCAGGTCATGATCTCAGGGGCCTGGGATCGAGTCCCGCATCGGGCTCCCTGCTCAGCGGGGAGCCTGCTTCTCCCTCTCCCTCAGTTCCCCCCCCCCCGCTTGTACTCTTTCTCTCTCCCTCTCAAATAAATGAAATTAAAAAAAAAATTAAAATGTCCTTTAGCTTTGCAAATTGAAATGTACTGGATGAATCCGAGAAAGGCTTCAGAAAGCTGATGTGAGTTTCAGAGAACAAGCTGCTCTACCCTGAACCACGTAGGTGGGAAGCGTTGGTGTTTTTTGCTACAACAGGTGTAGATAAGGCCCTGGAATGTAAGGTGAGACTTTCAGCAGCTACTTGCAAAACCCATTCCAGGCTTTATTTCAGTCATCACATCTGCCCACTCCTTTCTGAAAAGGTACTCTAAATGTTTTGGTGCAGTATTTCAAGGAGTACATTCTAGCAGCATTACTCACTAAGATTACCAACTTTACCATCAAAGCCAGGACTACTGCTAAAAATACTATCTGTATTATTTTGCGTTTTAAAAAAACATGGAGAATGAGGCTGGTGTGTTTTTCTCTTATTACGAACCCTGACGCTGATGCTCACCACATCACCCACACTTGCCTGCTCCAGTCACGTGCCGCTTTAGAGCAGTGCTTCCTGCAGCTCTCCGCTGCCCGGGCATGTTAGCGCTGCCCAGTCTTCCCCGAACATTCACGCTACCTCCATGCCTTCCCCACAGATCCCACTTGTCAGCGGACTACTTTTGTCAGTGGGCAAGTCCCGGCAGGGCACCTTCTCCCCCGCCCCGTGTTACGGTCCGGAAGGTAGGGGGCGCTCCATCTCAGGGTCTGCGTCTTCTTTAGGCTTTATTTCTTTTTCTTTTTCTTTTAATTTAATTCTACTTTATTATGTTATGTTAGTCACCATACAATGCATCATTAGTTTTTGATGTAGTGATCCACGCTTCACTGTTTGTGTATAACACCCAGTGCTCCATGCAGTACGTCCCTCCTTAGTACCCATCACCGGGCTCACCCATCCCCCCACCCCCTCCCCTCTAGAACCCTCAGTTTGTTTCTCAGAGTCAGTAGTCTCTCATGGTTCATCTCTCCCTCCGATTTCCGCCCCCCTTCATTTTTCCCTTCCTTCTCCTAATGTCCTCCATGGTATTCCTTATGTTCCACAAATGAGTGAAGTCATATGATAACTGACTTTCTCTGCCTGACTTATTTCACTTAGCATCATCTCCTCCAGTCCCATCCATGTGGATGTAAAAGTTGGGTATTCATCCTTTCTGATGGCTGGGTAATATCCCATTGTATATATATGGACCACATCTTCTTTATCCACTCATCTGTGGAAGGGCATCTTGGCTCTTTCCACATTTCTGACTTGATAAAAGGTGCCCACAAGAGCTACTCTTCTAGATCACATGGAAGGTACGGGGAAGGGCTTCTCCAGCAGGCGACGAACCAGTGCTGTTTGGTTCCGGGTTGTAACTTCTTCCCAGGGCCACGCTCAAATGTGGCTTGGTTTACTTTATCAGTCCCTCCATCTAGGACATGTAATTTTCAATCAGATATTAAGAATGAGTTTGATTTCAAAGGAAACAAATCAAATGGCCTTGCCATAAGAAGAGCTAGCACTTCAAAAACTACGTCAGAGGGGCGCCTGGGTGGCTCATTAAGTGACTGCCTTCAGCTCAGGTCATGGTCCCAGGGTCCTAGGATCGAGCCCCACATCGGGCTCCCTGCTCGGCAGGAAGCCTGCTTCTCCCTCTCCCACTCCCCCTGCTTGTGTTCCCTCTCTCACTGTGTCTTTCTGTCAAATAAATAAATAAATAAAATCTTAAAAAAAAAAAAAAACTACCTCAGAAATGAGAACATAAGATAGCACACAAAAAATAAGAATAAAAAAAAATTAAAAAAGAAAATAAGATCACAGCTCCACTCGCCAGCAGCCTGTTATGATTCCCATGAATAACTAAGTTCAAGGGACCGAACCTTAGGGAAGTAGTTGCGTCTCCAAGAGCTATGGGCCTGTGCCCCCTTCGTCTGCGGCTTCTCTTGATTATCACTGTTTTTCAGCCTTAATGAGGTATATTGACAAAGATTATTATCTGCAATTTTAAATTCCTCTAGGAAAAACCTAGAAAAGGTGAATAAAATGACCTTTAAGCAAATTTCAAACCTAAGAATTTTTTTTTTTTTTTTTTTTTTTTAAAAAAAAAGAATTGGGCGGGAAAAAGGATGAGAGGAGGACAAGAATTTTGTTTCAAACTTAGGGGGCAGTGAATCTTCTGGATCACCTTCAAACCTCAAGGAGACGTGATTAACACTATCTTAGCTCAGAGAAGTCAAATGAGGCCAAAGGACAAACCGAAGGATGAATTCAGGAAAATCAAGAAATACTAGTATTTCACTCTCCTCAAAATACCTTAAAGAAGTGCTGAATGGCGTTCCTCTTGCAGACAAGGATTGGGAAAGAGAGGGCTGATTCTGTGAACCTTCTTCTGGGCAGACTCATGACTTGATCCCACAAACACTTATTGAGAGGCCCTGTGGGCCAGGCACTGGGGGTACAGAAAAGGCTCGGGCGGTTTGGGGAGAGCGGGGTGCAAGGGGAAGGAATGGTTCAAGGAAGCCCCCAGAAGCTGGAAAAGCACACCTGAAGGTCACCTGTTGAAAGAAATCTCACAGCCAAACAGATTTTTAAATTTCACTGCAGTGATAGAGTGATAAGTTATAATTACACCCTAATGATACACCGGTATAGTTAAAATCACACTTCTGCTGGAGTGCCAGTTGCTATAATGAGATGGAGGTAGCATTTAAAAAAAAAAAAATTAAGGGAGGGGCGCCTGGGTGGCTCCGTCGGTTAAGCATCTGCCTTCGGCTCAGGTCATGATCCCAGGGTCCCGGATTGAGCCCCGTGTGGGGCTCCCAGCTCGGCAGGGAGCCTGCTTCTCCTTCTCCCTCTGCCTGCCACTCCCCCTGGTTGTGCTCTCTGTCAAATAAATAAAATCTTTAAAAAAAAATTTTTTTTTAAGGGAACTGGTAGAGAAAGAAAAGAGGGCAGGAAAGCAGCAGCATGGTGTAGATATCAGGTCCTCCTTCTCTGGCCTCACCCCAGGGTCTCTCCCTCCACATCTGCTCACAGGCCTGAAGGAAGGAATTCTAGAACCTACCCCAGTCACCCACCCCGGGGATGAAATTCTGTTTGAGTGTCCACTCCTCTCCCAGATAACTCAGTGGTAAATCTAAGCCAATGCAAGCAATCCTTTTCCTCTTTTTTTTTTTTTAAGATTTTATTTATTTGACAGAGAGAGACACAGTGAGAGAGGGAACACAAGCAGGGGGAGTGGGAGAGGGAGAAGTAGGCTTCCTGCCGAGCAGGGAGCCCGACGCGGGGCTCGATCCCAGGACCCCGGGATCGTGACCTGAGCCGAAGGCAGACGCTTAACAACTGAGCCACCCAGGCGCCCCTCCTTTTTCTCTTTTATTCTTCTGGTCAGTGAAGATCTATCCTGTGCCCACTTGTTTGGGCACTATAAATTCCTGTCCTCAGGTCTGGATGTAGAAGAGGCACAGGGCCCAATTCTGGTCAAAAAGAAGTGAGGACAAGCGTGCTGGAGGGTTTCTAGCCAGGGTCTCTTCACCCTTAAAAAGATGGAAGAAGCGCCCTCCTCCTCCTTTGGACACTGCCCGAGGCCGTCTGTCCAGCACTGCGTCGGCTCTCACGGGACCATTAGGGTAGCAGCGCACAGCACCCACAGGCTGAGGATGGAGCAGCAGAAAAAGGCAAAGAGCCTGGGTCTTCACATGTCACTGAGCAGCTAAATTAGCCAACCCTGGAACCACTCTATCTCAGAACTTCCTGACATTCGGGAAAGTAAACATTCCCTTTATTCTTCAAGCCATTTTGAAATGGGTTTCCTCTTACTTGTGGCCAAAAGCATCCTGACTGTTATAAAACCCTATGGAGAAAGTTAAGGGCTTCCTTGGTTATTTAGACACTACAAAAAGCATCATGGGGCCCCCGCTTCCTGAAGGAGCTGACTGATTCTACCAACTAGCACAGATGAGCTCACACAATCGAATTTAGGCGTACACTCAAAACACAGCGGGCAGCCTTTGTGAGGTCAAGGATAGACGCGTTCGAAGCTGCCAAAACAGAGCCATTCTGGGAATGCCATCCACGGCAGGCACTCCCCCAAAACTGCCTTTCAAGGAGAAGGCTAATGTTGGGCTCTGTTTCTCCCATCCACTTTCATTACTTAATTCGAGACTATGTGCCAAGGGTGGGGGTGAACAGAAAATAATGTGACAAGACTGGAACAAGAAGAGGCATGTATACTCTGCTCAGAGAAGCAGCCGCCCAGCATCGGGGCCCCTGAGAAGGCCTGAAGTCTGAGTGCTGGCTCTGGGAGCGGACAGCCACAGAGCTTGGGAGTACCTTTCCCCAGGGGCCTGGCCAGCTCCCCCATCATCCACACTGGCCCCTTCTGAAGCCACCCCCTCATTTTAAAATATTCAATAATAACATTCTTTACTGTGGAAAACTTAGTTTTACTAATCGTATGTAAAGTGTGGACAAAGGAATCTTCAGAAAACAAGGTGGACACGATGTATTTGCTATGCACACAGGGCTTTAAGAGAGTCCCTCTAACTAGGTGCTGCCCTAAGGCCTACATGTTCTGCCTGTAGGGGAGTGGTGTGGGTGCAGGCGCACACAGAGATGGCAGGGGAAGGATGTGGGGGGAAGAGACGGGATAAAAGAGAGAGAAGGAGGGGCGCCTGGGTGGCTCAGTCGGTTAAGCATCTGCCTTCAGCTTAGGTCTTGATTGCGGGGTGCTGGGCTTGAGCCCCCGCATCGGGCCCTCTGCTCAGCAGGGAGTTCGTTCCTCCCTCTGCCTGCCGCTCCCCCTGCTTGTGCTCTCTCTATCTCACTCTCTCTGACACATAAATAAATAAAATCTTAAAAAAAAAAAAAAAGAGGAGAGCGAGAGAGATTGAGAGAGAGAAGGTAGGCTCCGGGTGATATGCTAGCCTCTCGGGTCACAAGATGACATCTGGGCAATGAAGGATGGACACAACCACCCACGAGGCACAGACCAACTAAGACCCTAAGATTATATTCCTGGGAAAAAAGAAAAGCCAGACAGATAGAGAGGAACAGAATAAAAAGGAGATGAAAACATATACAAAGACAGAGATAAAAACACATCACGATGGACCTAATAAGAAAAATATCCAGAACAAGTCAGACTAAAGGAAGATGCCGGAGCGGAGGTCCTCCCACCAGGCTGACATGGAGTGGCTGGGTGAACTCTCAGGGATGAATGAGGGCCGAGCATCTCAGCTTTCACAGCTGTAAACTGAGCAGGCTGAATGAACCCCATGGGCCTATGGGTCCTCCCCACTTTGTATGCATCACAAAGTCCACAAGCCTGAATAAGAAAAGCATAAAACAAACTTAGCTTTTCTCTTCCCGGAAGGAAAGCAATAGTGCAGTCCCACAATGAGAGACTCAGTGGGTTAAGTGGACTTTGAAGATTGGAGGACTTCATTAGGGAACAGAAGAAAAACCAGCAGAAAGCACGTAAAATGTTACGTCCAATAGACTTCATCCCCCAACCTTCAGGGCCCTGGGTGCCTACAGGAAACCATCTGCTAATGAAGCCCCGAGCCCAGCTCCTGCTAAAGCCTCACGGAAGGGATGGCTATAAAATCATAAAATCATGGCTATTGAATGACTAATTTTTGAGACATCTCAGACTTCCAAAATGGCCCTGGAAAAAGAAAAGGCAAGTTTAAAAAGAAAAAAAACAAAGGCAGAAAAGAAATCTTCAGAGCCAAGAAGTTACCTCTGAGAACTCAGCAACAGTTAACATGCGGCCAAGAAAAGCTGAAGGCTTGCAGAGCAGACCTGACACCTCTGGACTGACCAGTTCCCTAAGCACCTAGCATGCCTTGACGGATGTTTGGAAAAAAAAAAAAAAGGTAGTAGGACAGGGACAGACTAGATAAGAAGTAAGAATAAAGGGCACAGAGCAATAATGGTCATGCCACTGCCTGATGACATAGGAGTTAGCAGCAGACTCTCACAGGATAGGAATGGTAGGATGGCTAAAGGGAGGGGTGCCCGTCACCACCCCTTTATCTGTCACCTGTTCACCCTCCTTCCAGGCTCAGCGTCTCCTCACTTTGGCCTGTAGTTTTATGCCACCTTTGGAGGAAAAGGCCATGTTCCAGAGCTCAAGGGGACAACCTACAGACTCGGGTGGTTCGTGTGTATTGAATGCTTTATGCTGCAAGTGGCCACTTAGCTGTCCTACAATGTGGGGCCCTTGAAAGAAAGGATGGGCTGTGTAACGTCCAAGCTCTCCTCTTGACCAAAAATGCTGAACTCTGAGGTTCTGTGTCTTGGAAGAGGGAGGGAAAAGAAAGTTGGCAAATAGCCAAAAAAGTGGTTTGACATCAGGGACTTTTCCTAGAAAATTCTATAGTAGGGTCAATACCCTCTCATTCCATGACCTAGCCATACCATGGACATCTAATCATCATCCTCCAATAATTGCGCATTACCAGAGCTCTCAATCATCATGGAAAGGCCAAACTATGTTTGTCATATCTGCATAAGTTTGCAGGTGTTATAGACCGAATGTTTGTGTCACCTGCCATGATTCATTATGTGATAATCCTAACTCCTACAGTGAAGACTTCTCTTGGACCCTACAGGACTGGACCATAGAGCTACTTGGCTATGAACATTTGCTATTCTTTAAGACACAGGAAGAAGGGTCTCAAAGGCAACTGGGAGATTATCTGAGCTGTCATTTCCACCACAAGCCTTAGAGTGCATGGGCCACTGGGGGGGTGGAGAGCGGGGAGAATATCTCCACCTGAGTTTCAAAAGGCAAGATCAACTCCCAGCAGAGCCATGGGGGCAGGCCAAACTCCAGGTGGGCAGAGCTATAGAAACAGACTATTATTACCCCAGTAGGTCTGGAAGGCAGAGCACTGAGCCAAAGAGGACTGATTATTCTTTTTTTTTTTTTTTTTAAGTAAACTCTGCCCCCCCACATAGAGCTGGAACTCACGACACCGAGATCAAGTCACATGCTCCACCGACTGAGCCAGTCAGGCGCTCCCAGGATTGGTTATTCTTGACCCTTAAAGTCTCATCCAGTTTGCCTTCCTGGTTTTGAACTTGCCTGGGACTTGTCACCCTCCCTTCTTTCCCATTTCTCCCTTTTGGAATGGGAGTGTCTGTCCTGTGCCTGTCCCACTACCGGACTTTGTAAGCACATGTTTGGCTTCACAGGTGCACAGCTGGAGAGGAATTCTGCCACAAGACGAATCTTGTGTTATTTAAGCCATCCGGTCTATGGTAATCTGTTACAGCAGCCTGCACTGACTGAGACAGCAGGTCTTCACATCTTGAAAGGTTTCCACTAAAAATTTAATCTAGAAGCTTGAGTGGTGGGAGAGTTAAACTCAGCTGTCAAATAACTTGGTTATCTAAAACAATTCATTCTCTGAAGGATTCAGTCATGGTTTTACTGGCTGGATTCCTACACTCCCAGCAAAAATCACGTAGCGCTACATAAGATTAAGCAAAAATACAGAACAAAATGCCATTGCCATCATCATGGAAAGACTGAAGGCCTGTAAATCACTGATACTGTGATTTACAATAAGAACTATAGATTTGGTCTTTGTGCCTTTTTCTGGCGCAGGGCTCCTAAAGCCCTTGCAATTTCAAGTGATGAGAATAATGAATATTTTTTGCTATGTTAATGAGACCGGAGGGAAGTACCTAAGGATGGGGCTGGTTGCCAGTGGAGACAAACATGTGATTAGAGAGTTGAAACTTTCAGTGCCATCCCCAAGACCTCCAGGGAAGGGTGAGAGGCTGGAGGTTGAGTTCACTTCCCAATAGCCTATGATGCAATCAATTATGCCTATGTAAATGAGGCCTCCAAAAAAACCAAAAGGATGGAGTTTAGGGAGCTTCTGGGTTGGTGAACACTTTTCTTTTTTTTTTTTTAATTTTTTTTTAAGATTTTATTTATTTATTTGAGAGAGAGAGAATGAGAGATAGAGAGTATGAGAGGGAGGAGGGTCAGAGGGAGAAGCAGACTCCCCGCAGAGCAGGGGGCCCGATGCGGGACTCGATCCCGGGACTCCAGGATCATGACCGGAGCCGAAGGCGGTTGTTCAACCACCTGAGCCACCCAGGCGCCCTAGTGTGAACACTTTTCTGATGCCAGAAGAGTGACACGCTGGAGAGTGCATGGAAGCTCCTAGGCCCTTCCCACATACCTTGTCCTATGTATCTCTTCATCTGACTGTTGACGAGTACCCTTTGTAATAAACTGGCACTGTCATCTAGTGAGTAAATGCATTTCCTGCATCCTGTGAGCCACTCCAGTAAATTAATCGAACCCAAGGAGGGGTCATGAGAACCCCTGATTTATAACCATTTGGTCAGAAGCATAGGTGAAAACCTGAACATGCAATTGGCATCTGCAGTGGGGGGCCAACCTGTGAGCCCTTAACCCGTGGGATCTGACGCTAACTCTGGGTAGACAGTGTCAGAATTGAGTTGAACTGTAGGGCCGCCAGCTGGTGTCCAAAAATTGCTTACTGGTGGGGGAACACCCCCATCCCTGCTGCTACTTGCCTCCCCCAAAACACATAATTTGGAATTTGTATTAGAACTTTGTTGCCATGGTAGATTTCCAAGTAGCAAAGAGTAGCATTCCCAACGGGCTTCTTATATTACACATTACATTCTACTGAATAGACGGGAGGATAGAGAAGAAACACACCCTCAAGTATGGTGTTTAAACCCGAACATGGCCCTTGGAGCATAATGCACAGGTAAGACTGAACAATTTCAAAATATCTTAAGAGTAAAAAACACAGGATATAAAAAGGAAGCGTTTAGAAATGGTTACAGGGAATAAGTAGAGAATATTCTAGGGAGAAGTTACTGAAGAGGAATAAGTAAAAACAAAGCAAGGGACAATTCAGAGGAAAGGGATGAAATCTTAAGTATGGCAGCTTTTATTTTTTTTTAAGATTTTATTTTATTTGACAGAGAGAGAGAGAGAGAGCAGAAGCAGGGGGAGTGGCAGGGGGAGAGGGAGAAGCAGACTGCCCGCTGAGCAGGGAGCCCAATGCGGGGCTCGATCTCAGGACCCTGGGATCATGACCTGAGCCGAAGGCAGACGCTTAACTGACTGAGCCTTTAAAAACAAACAAACAAAAAACAAAAAACAAAAGACTTTTCCTCACTCTATAATCATGATGGGGGATAAAATTCACAGTAATGACTGTTTTTTTTTCACCTGATGATGAAAATTCATACCCCAAATGCATGATCAGCAAAATTTACTGTGATTAAAGATCATCTGGGACAACACATTATTTAAGTAATATTCATTACAGCACTGACCCTGTCCTTAGCAAAAAGGACTAAATAATAATTGAGTATTTTATGACTCAGCTGATATAGCAAAAATAGCAACAGGAACAGCTGACACTTACCGAGAGCTTACAATTTGTCAGTCACTATTCAGAGAATTTAACATGTATTAATTTAGTCAACCCTTTGAACAGTACCTACCTGACAATCTCCATTTACAGAAGAGAGAGACTCAAGCACTTGGGAAGAAGCTGGGGGACTTCCCCAGGGCCACAAGACTAGCCAGTGGTGGAATGGGCAGTTTGCCTCCAGAGCCTGTGTCCTAACCACCACAGGTTAGGTTTTTATTCCCATTTTCTGGTTTCATCTTCTAGATGGCATACCTCCCACAATACACCAAAAGGGCACAATGCACAGGAGAAATGTGGCAAAGCATGACATCACTTACCATTGGGAAAAGCTAACACACTGATGATAAGGAAGAAGAAAATGACAGAGAGGATGCCCCTCCAGATGTTGTCCTCTGGGACAGAGTCATCCCTGAAAACAGAAAAGAAAACAAGGAGTATTCATTTTCAGACCTAAACAGTCAATCCAGAAGGCATAAGAGTTGCATGTTCTAAATACCGGGGACTGTTAACTTCATTTTGCAAGCAAAGTCTTTACACACGCTACTTACTGCTCACTATCCTTTCCTAAGATAACACAATCTTATACTAAAGCCCAGTCTTACAAGAAATGCAGTTGGCAACCCTACATACCGACACACATTCCACTGAGACAAACATCTGAGAATCACTCTTCTTTATAAATTAAAAAAAAAAAAAAAACCACCCAGGATGTCAAAAGTAAGGTTTATTTTGGAGAAATGCCTTTTGATTTCAATAATCACTAAAGATGACCTTTATGATGTACACTGTGGCAAAGAAATCTTTTGAAGTCAGAAAGCATAAGATTATAATGAAGAAGAGCACAATGCAATGAGATTATCAATTCTTAAAAATGGGCAGTTGGTCATCTAAGAGATGAAAGAAAAGGGCAAAATGTTGGGTAATAAGAAAGCACCAGAAAACATTATTAAAAGAAAAATCATGAGAAAATGGAATACAAGATTTACGGTCAGACCAGAAGCAAAAGCCCTATAAAGAAAGGGGATGAGTTTCCTCGCTCTGTGCCTGGTCATTTCTATTCTATTGCTGTATTTATCTCTTCCATAACCCTAGTAACTGAAATGATTCCATTTGTTAGTTGGTATGTTGTCTGTCTTCAATATAGAAAGTAAACTCCTCGGGCACCTGGGTGGCTCAGTCAGTTAAGTGTCGGACTCTTGATTTCAGCTCAGGTCATGATCCCAGGATCGTGAGATCAAGCCCCACATCGGGCTCCGTGCTGGGCATGGGGCTTGCTTAGGATTCTCTCTCTACTCCTTCTTCTGCCCCCCCTCCCCTGTCCTGCCAAAACAAAACAAAAGAGTATATAGAAAGTAAACTCCTGAAGGCAGGGCATTGTATCCTCAAATGCTGGCACACAATAAGCCCTCAATGGATATTTGTGGACTGATTACTGATTAGGAAGAAAATCTATTGTATAAAACCATGTAAAATTTCCCAAATGGAAATTTTCTTAACATTGATAGCAGAGAAAAATTAGGTTGACTGTTTATATTAAAAAAGGGGGGGGGGAGGGCGCCTGGGTGGCTCAGTCGGTTAAGTGTCTGCCTTCGGCTCAGGTCATGATCTCAGGGTCCTGGGATCGAGTCCTGCATCAGGCTCCCTGCTCAGCAGAGAGCCTGCTTCTCCCTCTCCCTCTGCCTGCCGCTCTGCCTACTTGTACTCTCTCTCCTTCTCTGTCATATAAATTAATAAAATCTTAAAAAAAAAAAAAGGGAAGTCTAGTAGCATACTTGGGGCTCAAGAGAATCAAACAAAGGAGGGAAAACAGAAGTCTCACACAATAAGATTTTCTGAATTATTGATAAGTAAGTATTAAGAAGCTCGAGAGAGGGAAGTCCAGCGTTTCAGTTCAAAAACGTGCAGGATGAGTAGAGAGAAAAGAGAAGAACAGAACGGAAGAAGATATTTAGACATAATGAGACTAATAGCAATAAATTTAAAAGTGATTTTTGAAAGTTGGGTTTATCTGTGCAAGGACTGCAGTGAAAGAGCTTTCAAAAGACAGATATTAAGATTAAACATTACTGAAGGAAAAGAAAAGAGGTCAAAAAAAAAAACCTTACAGGAAAATCAAGTTAACACATAAAAAAAATCTAGAACATCAGAATACATGAAGAGGTGTGGAATGAAATAGTTATCAATTACCCAATTAAAGACTAGGTCCTGGGGTATTGGGCTTCAAAAGAGAAGTTAATTTAGGTACCAACTTCTGTTCATGCTAACTTTCTGCACCCTATTAAATGATTTCCAGATTTATAACAGGACTGAACATAAGGTTCCGAGGTAAGAAATCATACAGATCCCATTCCTTAAATCACCATCTGGCCCAACAGCACTAACACTAATGCTGGACAAACAATGCTTCACTGTTAACTTCATAGATCTGCTTATAAAACCAAACTACCCAATCAGACGGACTTCCTCTTGCAGCAAAGTGCAATCATATTTTAATGTACACCCCAACAATTTAACATCTGCCCAGAAGTTATGAACACGGATGGCCCTAAAAATGCTAGCCCAATCATTTACTAGGGTACTTGCCATGGCCTTTGGCTTAGGGAAGCCCTAAATCCAATTTCCAAGACGAGCTTTTATTGAAGAATGGCTACACACAGGGACTGGGGGGCCACAATGTCCTCATTCAGGCCAACATCACACTACTGATATCGGTAACAATAACGACAATAATAACAGCTCCCCTTTATCAAGTATTTACTGTGCACCGGGCACTGGACAAGCAATTTCGAAACATCATCTCTAATTGTCACAACCCATCTGTGAAATGCGGTACTATCAATCATATTTTACAAATGAGGTAACAAAGGCTCAGAAAGGTTATGTAATTCTAATTTGCCCAAGCCTATAACTGTAAGAAGTTGCAGAGTTCCCATTTGAAACCAGGTCTGTTAGACTCTGAAGATGATGAGCTTTCTCTATGCCAAGCTGCCTCCTAAAAAAATTATGTCATCCTAAATCTATCTGACTCATGTTAGATGCACAGGGCTGGTATAAGAGAGCTTGACAGGGCACACATCTGTAAATTACAAATATAATAAAAGCAAGGCTGAAATAAATTAACTGTTGCCTGGGGAAAGAAGGTTGACACTATAACTCATACTTTTTACTAAAATATATTCTGGATGACTCGAAGAAGTAAACAAAACAAACAAAACCAAAACAAAACCAAAACCAAAACCCCAAAAACAAAAAACAAAAACCCAAAAAAGCTCTGGAAGAAACAATGGATGAATTAAAAAACTAAAAACAAAACACACCAATTCCAGAGTAGGGAAGACCTTTCTACAGTATGACACAACCCAGAAATCACAAAGGAAAAAAAACTGGTTAATCTGCATGACAAAGAAATCAGTAAAGGACAAGTGATAAACTTGGAACTTAGATCAAGGCAAAGAGTTAATTAACTTCCCTAATACACATAGCACTCTCCGCAAAACCAATTAATAGAAAGAACAACAAAATGGACAAAGGAAAAAAAAACAGAACAAAAGGACAAAGAAAAAAACAAATAAAAAATGGGCAAAGGATATGAAGAGACAGTTCAAGAGCAGGAAATCCAGTGGCTCTCAGGCAAGTCAAAAGATGCTTACTCTCACTCGTGGTAAGAGACAGACAAATTAAAACAACACCGAGAGACCACTTCTTAATGTACCTATGACAAAGGTAAACACTGAATGACTGAGCTGGAAAGGATATGAAGAAAACTGTAAACAGGTAGTCTCTCACATTGCCAGGGGCAGTATAAATTGAAACCACTAAGACCTTAATGCAGGGCAATTTGGCAACATATTAACTTTATGAATGCATATACCCTGTGTCTCAGCAATTCCACAAATGGGAATTTACACCACAGATATTCCCTAATTTACACAAAAATCACATAGGTACAAAGTTGTTCACTGTGGCATTATATGTATTAGCAAAAGAATGGAAACGAGCTAAATCAAAGTCCACTGAATGGGAACTGATAAAATAAATTACAGAATTTATTTATTCATAATGGAATACTAGGCAACCAGAAAAAGAAGGAAGAAGCTCTCTGTAAGTTGACTGCTACAGAATAAGACATCATGAGATAAAGCAAGTTGTAGCACAGTGAGTATAGGAAGCAAATACTCTGTTCAACAAAGGGGGCATGTGTAGGTGTGGGTGGATACAACTTGTAACTTGTGCAGATAGAGGCACACTCTGTCTCTGGAAATCTACCCAAGAAGTGGCAACACGGGTTTCCTTCAAGGGTGAGAAAAGAGGAGCAGAAGGGAGACTTTTCTGGCATACCCTTTGATATAGCTTGGATTTCAAGCAATGTGGATACATTATTCTTCTCAAAACAGTTAATTAAAATTTTGCCTAAACAAAGGGCGATAGCAAACCAGCAAATCAGTCTCTATTTAAGATTACTTGCTAGTCAAAATGCTTGAAGATATACATTAACTGTATAAAAACTTTAGGTCAGTAATAAAAAAGGATATAAAACCAATGAAACTGCAATTTCGTAAATTTTGAGCGATTTTATTAGAAAGACAGGATCAAACGGATGGCTTAGTTTCAGGAGGGAAAAAAACAGGCTGATTAAACCTGAAAAAAAGTAGCAGTGGGGTCTGAAAGTTGGTAGTTTTATATCTAATGGGGGGAAAGCCTATCAAAGATGGACAGCAGTGTTGTTAGAGAAATGGAAAATACAGAGTACAAGGAGATCGGACTTCTATGCTCAAAGATGGGAGGGCGAGCGGGTGAGCTTCAGAAGGAATGCGAGCACCATCAGGGCCCAGCCTCGCTAGAGAGCGGAGAGGGTGTGCCCGCCACAGCGAGGCTGGCCCCTCACAAGAGGTAGGTGCACGGAAAGAACTCGAACACATGGCTGGTGAGGCTGCTGCCCAACGCCCCCGCCCACACGCCACCCTGCCAGCTCTCCCGGTTCTGACAACCTTGACCACGGCCCTGACTTCTCCCCAAGGTCTACTGCTGCCATCGGCCACAAATGTCTCAACCTCTCTCTGGTGCTCTGGACTTGCCAAGCAACTTCTACAACTGGCATTTTCTTTGCATGGCCCCCCAGTTCTGTGTGTATTATCTTGACTTGAAGGAGGAAGGAGATCAAGCTCTTGCTTTCTCTGGCCCAGAGTTACACACAAATAAGAGGCTGAGTGGAAGTAGGAGCCAGGGCTTCTGGAACATTGGCTCTAGGTCAAGACTGCTACATTTACCAAAATGATACAGACAGACAAGCTGGGGGGGGGGGGGTGGGAGGGGGAGGGGTAGGCCAAGTCCTTTTCCCTCGCTGCCAAATTTAGAAGATGCTCCAGAAGCATGTGGGGGTAGCCCTGACTACATACGGTGAAAATACTGAATGCGCAGATTACAATAAAATTGTAATTTAAGCTCCAGAGGGCACACATTCCATTTCATTCCTCTGAGGTACCTCAGGCGCCCAGCACAATCCTTGGCCACAGCAGGCCTTCTTAATACAGTGGGTGCCAGAATGAGCGAGACGCTATGGCTGAGGGGGCCCAGCGACTCAGGTCACGTGAGGGTGAACCACAGCCTGAGCCCACGGAGTCCACTAACAGTGGCTTTCCTGTTCCGGTGGGGACGGCGAGTCAAATATTCAAACACTTCAAGTCCTTCTGTCAAATGCTGTTTCAACCAGTGTAAGGAACTAACTGCCCAGAGAACAGAGAATGTCCTAAAAGCAGGAAAGGTATAAGGAAAGTCCTGAACTAAAAAAAGTCTGCACTCAGAAAAAATTGTAGACTCAGATTCTGTGTCAGTTTAGTGTCTGACTATAGGCAGGCCGAGGGTGAGGCCGACTTCAGGAAACTGAAGCAAACTCCATGCAGTCACTCACATGTCACCTCAACAAGGCTTCCTCCCTGGGGCCAGGCAGAAAGGAACCTTTTTCCAGGACTCCTAAGGCTGCTAAGTAGGTTGTCCTCCCTCCCCCCATCTTCTCCTTCCCTTTCCTTTAATAGGAGTCCTTGAAATTGAGACACACAGGTAGGGTTATGTTGACAAGGCTGGTCCCTGTTAAGGATCCTCTCTCCCAGTGGAAAACCTAGTCCCAGGTTACAAGGTGGAGTGGTGTTAACTAGCTTTGGTATTGTCTTTAAAGACTACATTCATTTTATTTTACAGTAAGTTACAATCCTTGTCGAGAATTATAACTTAGATCTATCAATGAAAGGAGAAGAGTGATTTTTTTTAAAGTTCTTATTGGATAAATGATTTCCTGTATTTGATTCATTTAGCATTTACTGGGTGTGTATCCTGGGATGATGAAGATATCTGGCCTCAAGAAACTGATATAGTAACAAATACTATAATGCCAGTAAGAGACACACAATAATAAAAGATACCTGAAAGTATATAAACATGTCTTCCTCAAACAATCGAGAAAGGTGTCCGGGAAGGTGCCCATCCAGGTGGACTGTGCAGGATGCCATGGGCTCGTGTGTAGAGAGGAGGCACCGGGAGGTGCTGTCCAGCAGCAGAGGGCCGCCAGCCTGGCACTGGGTGTGGGGTCAGTGAGCCAGCTGGGCCTGCTGTGTGCCTTGCGTGCAGGTGTCAGGGGTGGGGGCCAAGGCTAGAGAAGGAGAACCCTTCCACAACGAAAGACCTCAGAGTCCAGCCAGCATTCCCTACAGGTGATGGGGATGAAGGGACAGACTGTATGCAGGGACAGATGGGGTCACAACTTTGTCTTAGAAGGTCATGAGGGCAGCAGTGTGAAACACAGGTGCAAGGGAGGTGGAATAAAGGTTTGGGAGCATACTATCCCAAAGGATAAGGGGATTGCTGAGCCAAGGCCTGGGCCTGGCTCAGAGAAGAGAAGAGTTCTGAGAGCTGTGAAGGCCCAGTGAGACCTAGGGAAGATAAACTAGGTCTACTCCAGGTGACCAGACACCTGGACCGTTGAATAGCTGAGCTGAATTAAACGGGTTACCAGGGCCAGGAGCTCAGAAAGCAGTTGTGGCTGACTGGATAAGACCTGGTTTCTGGATTCAATGAGACCGAAAACCTGCTAACTTCCCTACAAAAAATCTGAGGCTAGAGGGATTATTGTCACAAGACTAGCTGTATTACCCTCGGTAACAGAATTATAGCTAAAATGCTAAACACCAGGTAGCAATTGGTAAGCATGCAATCTCTCTGAGGAAAGGCAGCATTTAAACCAAATAAACGTCGGAGGTTACCCAGGAACCTAGTTCCTATAGAAGACCCCAAAGAAATATGGATTCATTTTCCCCTCCAATAAGCTTATAATCGTATTAGGGACCTAAAACACCAGACGTAAATATAAGAAAGGACAGAGAAGATGCTTACTGAAATCCAAGGAGAAATAGGATTCAAATAGGAAGTGGGGAAGAGAAACGTGAAGATCACTCGTAACTGGACCTCATCAGAGGGCACCACCTGACAGCGTACTCTGCTCCCCGCCCCCCACCCCACCAGGGCTGGTTTAACCCCAGCACACAGCCGCTGTGGACCATCACTTAACAGAGCTGGTGTCAGGGAACAAGGACATCCAGGCCTTCTGTTAATGGGAGAGAAAGAACATGACGTACACAAAGGAAACAGAACCAAGACAACTGAATCAGCAGTATCAGGAGACGTTTTCTAATGGGATTTATATGGGCAAAAGCGGAAAGAATGGGGAAAGTTGGCAGGTCTCCATGAGGGGGGTGACAAAGAAGGCAGAACTAAGTAAGGCTCAGGGACCTGAGAAGAATGGGAGCTGCAAGTCTACTCAGGGAAATGAAATAAAAACCATTCTTAACAAGTAAATAAGAACAAATCAACCAAAAGTCTGTCCATGTCCCTGCCCTCCTCTGTCTCCTGCGTCTCCTATCAAGGAGAAAGCCAGCACAGACAGACTAAGCAGCTCAGGGACAGCAAGCTGCAGGAAGGCAATCTCTTCTGGGGTAAGTGAGGACTGGACGAGGTTGTCGGACAGGCACTCCTGGAGAGGTGGATTCCATGGTTTTATTGCCGAGTGCCTCTTAAGGAAAGGGTGGGCTGCTGTGAACGGGATTTAGTAGATTTGGGTGTTTTCAAATCTGATGTTTTTTTGTTTTTGCCATGAGGGCCATTCACTGTGTCCAAGTCTGCCAATCTCTGAAAGCAGAATAAATATGAAACACCTCAGTAATTATACTCTGAACTCGAGACAAAGGTTCTCCTTGCCCCATTTTGGCTGAACAAACTTCCAAGACCTATGCCAAAGCATTTATCTTATACGAAGACTTATTCTAAAACGTGGCAAAATGAGCTTGGGGAGAATGATTCGATGGCATCTGGTTTATTTTTAATGATAGTGAAAGAGACAGGAGATTTAAACACTATGAATTAACAGTGAGTTGGCCTAGTTGCTATTTAACAAAAGAACTACTTGACAAATCCAAACCTGTCTCAGACTTGTGTGCGTGGTATCTAATCCTGCACGATCCTAAATTCTTGCTGTGTCTCTGCAGTATGTGACAGGACCCAGCTACTGTTGCTCACCTACTGGTCACCTACTGGTCATACAGCACCCCGAAAGTATTCGATCTCCTGTTCTCTTACATCACTACTCTTTGAAAAACATACTTTTTCACTGTTACTGAAGGAACTGCACTGGACAGTCATCCAACTAAAATCCTGTTATAAAGTAAGTATAAGGTACTGAAGACAATCATTACAAAAGAGCACAGAATGAATAGTTTTCATTTAAGAAGTCGCTACTTTCAATCTTTATGGAGAAAGAGCGATCACTGTAATGTCCCACTTTAAAGGGTCACAAATCATTACAAAAAATGAGTAAGAGGTAGTAAGTACCAACTGCACCAAGGGTGCTTATGATTTTATAGAAGGTGAAACTTGTTATTAATGAGTTCTTCAATAGACGGTTTCTCTTTATGAAATTATTGGAAGAAATAAAATGATTATTATTTTTGGAAAAGACCATAGTCTGAGGTTCAGATTATGCCTTTTCTATTACTTTTGACAAGCTATTAAAATTCATATTCTCTGCTGCAGTTTATCGACTGCTTTGGCAGAATATGCTGTAAAAGGGAAATTACAGAAGAATGTGACTTTCTGTAATAGAAAAGAGGAAGAGAGATCTATCCTTAGAGGACCTAGAATAATATTAAAGATAAAAGGCTGAAACAAACCGCTCATTCTTTTTCTCACTGTTTAGAATAAAATGCCATAATTACTTTTCTTATTTCCAAAGAGACTCTTGCACTAATTCCGTCATTGTCAACCCACACAGGAGATGAGGTTAAACCGAACTTAATACTAAACAGACATGTGTGTTATCCAAGCAAAGCAATGTCCACTATTTCACTGCCTTCATCCTTTTTCTCAATAATAGAGCATACTTCCACCTCGCTCCTTGACAAATATAATTTAGAAGACATTAGCATACAATGAAACGATGTAGCAGTTATGGCTAATGTTTACTGAGCACTTACTATGTGGCATGCACTGATCTAAACACAGATCATCTAAAAAAATGGGAACTAAATCCTCATGACAGATAATCCTATGGGGTATCAATAGGTATCTCCATTTTACACATCAATAAGGAAACTGAGGCTTAGCAAAATTAAGTGGCCACACTGCTGTTAAGCAGTAAAATCAGATGACATGATGAATTAAGTATTTGAGAGTAACCATGATTAGGGACAAGAATGAGTTTTCTCCCAGGCTAGAAATATGTTCTTGGTTGGATACTATGGATAGGTCTGGTCTTATCCCACTGCACAGAATTAGTGGAAGGCTTTACAATCGTAGTAGCTGTATCCCTCAATCATTAAGAGTAATCGTTATATATATAAAGCATACTTTATAGTTTTAGGTAGATTTATGCAAACAGATAAACACAAAATAAGACCCAAGAGTCAAATGGACTGTGAAGGTAAGAAACAACTGTGATGTGGGAAGATACTTCATTTTATGAAAATCTGAAAGATTGCAGTGATTCCCAATGGAGGCACCCCCGGCACTTGCGTGTGTGCAAGTGTGCATGTGTATATCTTGCAGGTATATGTGCACACACAAGCATTTATATAGGGGACAGTTCATTCTTTGTTGTACAGTGCTGTCCCGTGTGTCATATAACACATCTAGCGTCCTTAATCTCCACCCACTAAATACCGTGAGTGCCAATGCTTGTGACCACTCAATATACTTCTGCACATTTTCTGCTGACCTGGAACGAGAATCATTGATTGCTAGATAAAAATACTAAGAGAAGTAACTGACATTAATTGTGCATTGTGAATGAGGTACTCTGCTAAGTGCATTCACACATATTCATTTATTACTCATAAACCCGTATGAGGTAAGTACATATTTTATCTCCATTTTACAAGTGTGGATCTTGAGGCTCAGAGAAAGGTTGAGAAACTCAACCATGGACACACAGACACTTGAAGCCAACAGTCTGGCTCCACAACTACACTTCTCTGGGTTGATCGTTTAAGCCATAAGAGTGTGGTAGGCATGCCTTTCCTTTAAAGGGATTCAGTCAGAAAATACAAATCCTTGTTAAGTAGGACCCACAGTGTGTATGTCATTATGAACCTGGGATGGAATATTTCGCTGGGTTGGAGGTGAGGGGCCACATGTTCAGTGACTAGTTATATGATGTAGGTATCAAGAGTTGGGCTGGAGAGCTCCTGTGCACAAGTATATATTAGAAGAGCTTTGAGCGACTGTGTGTATGTGTGTGTGTGTGTGTGCGTGTGTGTGTGTGTGTCTTCAGGGAGAAAAGAGTTGTACTATGCTGAGGTTTATGGGTTTTATTTATCACTTCCACAGCACTTACTATGCACCAGGCACTGCCACAACTGCTTGACAATATCTCATTGTGCAGCAATGTGCACAAGAGGTGATAGGTAGCAGCTGCGCTGGAAGGGGAAAGGTCAGCTTTGATACAGATCTACATCACTTGTGTTGTGGTCTGTTTGAGGCTGGGGGAAGGGTTACGCTAGATGGTTTGTGTGCCACAGATACCGGAGGTGCTGCATGGGCAAGACTGGGTAGTGCAACTCACATGTGCATTTTGTGCATGGCCGGTAGTGAATACTGGAAGAGATCCAAAGGAAGGGGTCCTGGTTGTGCCCTGGGCCTGTGTATGGTGCGTGAAAACGCTGTGGACCGGGGTGCTTTCAGCGTGTAGCGGTATGTGCTCAAAGTGGTGCACAGGAGATGATTCATACAGTGTGCTCGGTAGGGACGGTGACTGAAGAGGAGGGGGGCGCGTCGTGATGTGTGTGGGGAGCGATGCTCAGTACGATTGGAGAGGTGGGCATCGCGCTAGGTGACCCGCGAGTGCTCCTGATGTGGCCCGAAGCGCTGTATAGGAGGTAGTATAGGGTGGGGGTTGGGGGTGGGGGTTGGAGAGTAGGGGCGAACGCCAGTCCAGAAGCGCCGTAGGGCAGGAAGCTGGATGTGCTGTGAGACACCGCGCCCGCGGAGGAGCTGATGGGCGGTGGGTCTGTGTGCGTGGAACAGCCAGCCCGATTCCTCATCCAGAGCTCCACCGGCCCACGCTCCTCACCACCGCCTCCCGCCAGCCCCCTCCCGTCGCCCAAGGGCGCTCCCTCCACGCGGCCCGGCCCGTCTCACCGGGTGAAGGCGAAGTACATAAGGCTGACGATGGTGAAGCTGAGCAGGGTGATGGTGTGCGGCCGGTAGAAGAAGTCGATGGTGATGTCCTCCACTTGCTGCTCGTTGATCATCCGGAAATGCATCTTGTAATTCACATCATCTTTGCTCAGGGTCCGACTCCCCACGCAGGACGCCATGGCCCGCCTCCCCGTCCTGCGGCGGCGGCGGTGGTCCCGGCCCGTGGAGGCTGGGACCCCGGAGGTGACGAGCCGCTGCAGGCGGGCAGCGGGACGATGGGGCCGGATCTGGCGCGGAGCAAAGGCTGGAAGCCGAGGGAAGGACAGGCGCGGGAGGGCGGGGTCGCGGCGCCGCCAACGCGGCCTCGGGCGGGGGGGGCGCTGCCGGCAGTGTCGCCGCCGGCGTTCCGGGAGCCGCATCTCTGCGGACTCGTGGCGTCTTCACATTCCCAGTGGACGAGGCTTAAGGTAAGTAGCGTGCGGGAGAAGGGAAGCTGTGACCCCTGGCCGGCTCTTTCCTCCCCCGCACGCCGCCAGCTCTCCCCCCGCGCAGCCTCGCAGATGGTCTCGCCCACTCCGGCCGCAGTCCACGTGGGCGAGGGAGCGCGGCGGCGCGGGCCGGCGGGGCTGGCTGGGTGGCTGCCGTGAGACGCTGCGGGACTGTCCGCCGGGCCGGGTCAGCCTGGCGGGCCCCCCCCCCCCAAACAAACCGGGAGTGTGCGCCTCGCCACAGGTAAAGCGGGAGCCGTCGGAGCACTCGGGGCGCGCTCCCGGTGGGATTCGGGTCCGGACCCACCCGCGTCCAGGCCGGCCCGGGCCTCATGGCTCCCGGGTCCCCGCGGCCCATTCGGGGGCGATTAGTTTAGTTTTGTTTTTTTCTCTGGCCGACGAGACGAAAACGCAACCATGCTTGTTTATTAGCGCCTTTTGCGGAGGGCGCGGAAGGAAGCCTAGCGTGGCGGCTGGCTTCCTGCGGAAGTTCGCTATGGGGACTTGTTAAAATGGCCTAGGAGGGGCGTGTAGCATTCACGAGGGGCCCCTGATTACGAAGCCATCTTCTCAACACCCCCTTTCATCCCCTGACTTCACTTAGCCTTACAGAGTTAGAAATCTTGAACCCTGGGAAAACAGTACTTCAGTGACAATTCCTTTTCTTAGTGAAGAATTAGAGCAAGTCCTGGTATATGATATTTTAATGCAGAATCCTTTAGGGCTTTTTTCTTGAATCTTCCTGAGGGAGTCGTGTTAGATTTACTGTTAGCACCACGCAGGGCCTTTGTGCACGTCTGCAAATGCTTTATCCGCATTTGAATACTGAGTAGAGGAATTTATCATAGTTGCAACTGATTCATTTCCATCCAACAGACATTGGAGCAATGCAAGTCTCTGGGCTAAATGGGGAATAGTCCCTGGGAGGGTGGGTCCAGAGATAGGACCCAGCCCTGGTCCAGTGAACGAACAATTCATCAATTGTTAAGAGGTACATACAGCAATGAAATGATGATGTAGAGAGGATACTGCACTTGTAAATACAAACAGGATAAACGTTAGTTGAATGCATAAAGGTCATTAAATGAATATGGATGGAATTCAAAAGTTAATTTGAGCTTTATGGGACGAGTATTAATTTGAGCCTGGAAAGGCTTTACAGTGAATGTGGGATTTCAGAAGTTTGCTTTGAAGTAGGGTGAAATATTTAGGTAAACTTAGAAGTCAAAATATTTTAAAGCTGATAGGGACCTTAAGAATCACATTATTGTATCCATAACCTTTTCAAAAAATTGTTATTTTTTTAAACAATTTTTTTCTTTTTTCTTTTTTTAAATTTTTTTAGTTATGTTAATCACCATACATTACATTACATCATTACATCATTAATCATTAATGTTTACATTACATCATTAATTTTTGATATAGTGTTCCATGATTCATTGTTTGTGCATAACACACAGTGCTCCTCGCAGAACGTGCCCTCTTTAATACCCATCACCAGGCTAACCCATCCCCCCACCCCCCTCCCCTCTAGAACCCTCAGTTTGTTTTTCAGAGTCCATCGTCTCTCATGGTTCGTCTCCCCCCTCCGATTTACCCCCCTTAAACAATTTTTATTATTTATTTATTTATTTATTTTAAAGATTGTATTTATTTGACAGAGAGAGACACAGCGAGAGAGGGAACACAAGCAGGGGGGAGTGGGAGAGGGAGAAGCAGGCTTCCCGCCAAGCAGGGAGCCCGATGCGAGCTTGATCCCAGGATCCTGGGATCATGACCTGAGCCGAAGGCAGACGCTTAATGACTGAGCCACCAAGGCGCCCCCAAAAATTGTTATTTCAAGAATAGTTATTGAACCCCCATCATGGGCCTGCAGTGTGCCCACCACCACAAGTAATAGTCTTGTCAACTAGCACAACTGAGGTCTTCTGGCTTCCAATTTACTCCCTTCTGACTTTGTGCAGAGAATGAATGTTGTAGGTTTGAGGGAAAACCTGACAGATTTGGCGGGTAATTTCCTGCCAGAATTTAACAAAAAGCACCTAGCCCATAAGCCTGGTGTGCCGACCTATTTCCTTTCTAAAATCATTTCAGAACGACAGTGAGACTTTCACTTTTGTAAAGCTCTTTGAGGAGATTTCCCTAAATTACGGATCTCCAGGAGGAGGTTAGACCTTCAATATCTGGTCTAATTGTGAGCATAAAACAAGCTGAATTCCAATATGTAGAAAAACAAATAAAAACGTTGTATACTACAGTTAATTCAGAATTCATTTATATATGGATGTGTAATCAATAATAATACTAATGGCTAACATTTGTTGAGGATTTTCCGTATGCTGGACTCCATGCTGTGTGTTATATGGATTATCTTATTTAACATAAAATTATATGCATCAAATCTACTCTTCTGATTAAGCTGTCTAAATATAAAATTTCTTCATAATCCTGGAGCTTAAAGTATTAACAGCCTTTCCTTATAAAAATCTTTTTAAAAACAACTATTTTTGGTCAAAATATTCATGTATTCTTTACTGGTTGCTTATGTATTTCTGTCACTTCATTTTGCTTGCCAGTTTTGACCTTTTGTTTTTGAAGGCTTCTCTTTTTCTTTTTTCCTACAGCCAAAAAGCAGAATTTGACAAAATTGGTTTTGTTCAATGCCCTTTTGAGGAACAGCTTTATATGAAATAATCAACAGTGTTCAGCCCTGAGGATTAACCAAGAAACAGTCTTCTAGATAACAGTGATGATATTTAGGACAGTGATAATTCATTTAGGACAAAGTAGATTTCTTCTTGTTTTTTAGTTTGTGAGTAATGCATAAACATAAAATGCATTTGCATAATTCAGTGTCTTGGATCAACAATCTGCTTCTTCAAGCCAATGTCCTTCAAACCAAATTTCAAGAACACTTAATTGCATCACCTTATTTCCTTTAAATATTAAATTAACAGATTATTGGGTTCAGATGTAATTTAAACATTTACAGATTTTCGTTTTAAATGGTTTTCTTATACCAGTGGTTTTGCTTTTTTTTTATATTGTAAAGCAGTTGTTATTTTTCCAGTTCAGAAGTTTCTGTCTTTTGGTTTGTAACTGGGACTGTCTTGTTTTTGGCTTTTCCTGTGCTTAAGTAACATGTGACTGCTCTAATCATCTAAGTCTATTAAACATTTTTTAATTAGAAAAAAGATTTTCCAGTTTATCATTTTGTTGTTTTGAGTACTGTTCTAAACATTTAAGTCAAGTAAGTTTCTCTTTTTTGGTGGTTATATATTTCCTTTGTAGGCTACTTTAAGAAAAATGGCTTTGTCAGCCCAACAGATACCCAGATGGTTCAATTCAGTTAAATTGAATAGCTTCATTACAGCTACACAATGCGGAAAACATTTCCAGAGACCAGGAAGAACGTTGTTGCATGGCTTTTCTGCTCAGCCACAGATGTCCTCTGACAATTGCTTTCTCCAGTGGGGATTCAAGGCTTATAGGACTTCCTCCTTATGGAACAGTTCCCAGTCTACCAACTCAAGTAGGCAAGAGATTGGTTCTGCCCAAAGTACTCTGCTTCCTTCCATGAATGAACAGACACAGAAGACACAAAAAATACCCAACTTTGATTCTGAGCTGTCTCTAGAAGGTAATTCTGAACTTCCAGAAGAGTCCCCTCTGCCCCACTTTGGTAGTTTGAACAGGTTAACTGTTTATAGTCTGTTAGCCTATTTCAGGTCATACTTTGTACCAAGTAAGAAAAAGAACAATGCCAGTTCTATTCATTTACTTACTTGACTGAGAAAAAAGGTTTGTAGATTAATATATATATAATATTATATTCTAGATATATGTGTAACAGTTGCTTTTTAAATACTTTATTATTTAAATTTATAAAAAATTCTCAGGTGGTAGTTAGTTTTACTAGGGTGTAATTTATTCTAATATGATATTCCTGATTAGGATATAATTTTATCCAAGTAAAATTCATCAGTTTTGAGTGTAGAGTTTTATGAATTTTGACAAACACATCTAGTAGTGTAACAGCCTCCACAATGAACAAACTGAAAAGAACACAAATAGAACACCCCAAAAAGCTCCCTTGTCACTTTTTAGTCAGTCCTCCCTCTCCTATGCTTCCTATTCTGGGAATATTCCCGTGCAAGGACTATTTCACCACAATGAGGGAATATTAGGTTAAGTAGAATATGAAAGACAGCAGGGTCAAGGAGGGCAGAGAGGAAAGACTGGCCATAAGAAATAAGAAAGGGTAGTTATGAGAAGCAAAAAATAGAACAAAAAAAATCATAGTCTTGATTCTTTAGCTTAAGGTAGGTTACAGTTCCCAGTGTCTCCCATTACGCATTTGGTTTAAACAAAATAAAATCTCAGAATCAGGGCTGTGCTAGAGAGGGTCATGTCCATAGTGAAGGACTGCAGGTGGTAGAAACAATCGCAGAAGTCTTTTTAAAGATGTACTTGAGAATAACTTGGAGAAAAGGAGATTCCATCCAAAGACATTTCAGGGTCGAATCGACTCTAACTCATACAAATCAGGCTGATAGAATATGTTGTACTTTGGGCCAGTTTAACAAGCTATGGTAGAATCTATCTCAAAATGTACTGGAAGGTCGATTGATTTTTAGCATTCTTACCTGTTGATTAAAAGTGAGCTAAAAGGAATTTTGTGTAGGACCTCCTCCTTATGAATAGAAACTGACCAACAGATTGCTTATCTTGGAGGAACAGTGGTTGATTTCTCTAAATAGTCTTAGCCTTACCTCTCAGAGGGTAGAAAATATTTGAACTTGTCAGATGTTTAGTTCTGAAATGATCCCAAGATTTAAAAAAGAAGCAAACTAGGGAAGAGGTTTCGCTTTAGGTGTACAGACTGGAGAGCTGACCGCCCCTGTCTTTCTATATGGCTGGCTTCAAAGCACTGGACGACCTGCCTCCGGTGTCTCCGTTGCAGCCGGTTTCCGAGGAGGAGGCCGTTCAGATTATCGCAGACCCTCCACTGCCCCCAGATACGTTCACGCTTCGAGACTACGTAGATCATTCTGAGACTCTGCAGAAGTTAGTGCTTCTGGGTAAGTGTAAGTCTCACCAACCTACAGGTACTTCTTCAGTGTCTTCCTCATTTGCTTTTTTGCCTTACATTGTTCGGATCAGCACTTTTAATCTTTAATCGAGATGAACAGAAGTCAAATAGTGTGAAAAAAAGCTTCTAGTGAAAAACCGTACTCTGCTTCATCCTTCCTGACCTTCATGCTATTCCCCAGAGGTGTCTCCTTAACTTTTACAGCTCTTTCTGCTTGTAGTTAATCTCTGTTTATGTCATTGTTTATAGTGCTGTTTAGTTCAGCAGTTTTAGACATTGGTTGATCTCTTGTATGTATACACATACTTTCTCCCTATTCAGTTTGCCCAGTATAGTTATGGTGACGATTTTTAGATGAATCATCAGTCAGCGATTATATTATGACTGTAAATATAGCTTGCTGCTCTCTGGGATTGTTTTCATTTTTCCATAGTTGTTAATAGTTCTTGTTTTTCCTTTGATTAGTTTTCTTTATTTCTCGGGCCAAATTTTCTCACACCTTCCAGCAGCCTGTCAGGACAGTGTTTCCTGCAGTAAACCCTACCAGATGAGGAATTCCTTCCTTTTCCCCACCACCCCCTGCCCTTCCTCCTGGAGCCCACTGTCCCCCTACTGTGGATGGTTTCTGTCTAGGCCTGCTCCATAACTATTTTAGCTTGTTGGCTGGGAGGACGCACTGGGGTCTGGATAGTTGAAGACAGCCAGGGGATCTCACCGCAGACTTTTTACTTAGTCCTCTTCTGTTCAGTCCAGCACCTTATTGCAGCCATTTGCTTCTCTCATTATCCCTAGCTCTGGCACATCTCTGATTTCATTTTCCCAGATGATAAACCTCCTTTCTCCCCAGGGGATTGAGAGGAACAGGGTAGGTAAGGGATTCTCTCTCAAATTCATCTGCTTCTCTCATTCTCCAGTCACTGCCATACTTTAGGCTCTTATTTTTCACTGGAAAGTCAGGAGCTTCCTAACTTGATAGCCATCTTATCAGCAACATTGCTCTGATGATCTCTCAAATATCAGTTCTCTTTCTAAAATGCCAATCTGACTATGTCAGCGACCTGTTGGAAATCCTTCAAAGCCTCCCCGGGTTGTCAGCGCTCTGCCTAATCTGGCCCCTACTTACCTTTTCAACTTTACTCCTTGCCCCTTCTCTCCTTCAGTTCGGCCAGCTCTGACCACTGGAAAGCTTAGTTCAAGTTCTTTGGTGGCCCTCCTCTGGACCCTCGCATCACCCCGGCTTAGTTCCATTCTAGCACTAATAACAGCATTACAGTTGTTTACTTCCCTGTTCCTGTGCAAGTTACACAAATGTGCAGGTAATGGCCTTTGTCCTCAAGAAGATTCAAGTCTCAGAAGTATCTAAATATACATATATAAAAATAACTGGACTGCAAGGATGAAAGGTAAAGTGAGAAGTGCTACATAAGACATACAAACAAAGTGTTCTGTGGCTTCAAAGGGGAGAGAAAGATGACACCTGCTACAAAGAGGAGAGCCAGTCACCTTCCTTCTAGAACAGCTTCCCCAGCCTTATGATAGGTGCCAGGGCTAATACAAGATAAACAGAAGACGTGGCCCTTGCCTTTAAATAATTTACAGCATACTTAAGAGTTTTGGAATATTTGTTGCAGCCGTGCCTTCTCTGTATGTTGATATGTCAACAGCACATCTTGGAAGTAACAAGTGACAGTACCGTGGAGGAGCCGTGATTGCCTTGTCAGATAGTATTTTTGAGGACCCATGTGTCCCAGTGCCTGTCTGCTTCTCAGATCTGTTTTCTGCCCTACTCTGCCTATTCTCTGTCCCAGGAGGCCAGTCTCCATGCACTAGAGCTTCTTTGCCAGCTGGAAAGCTGGGCAGCTTCAGCCAGTGGGAGGCACTTGCAGGAGGAGAGGGAAGGCAGGTGGGAGGATATTTTTTTCCCCGTTCTTCCCTGCTTTGGGTCCTGTAACTGCCTCGCTCCATGACAACAGCTCCTCCTGAGCAGCCCTTTCTTAATAGCTTGCAGTTCCCTCTGGGTTCAGGGAATATT
Organism: Callorhinus ursinus; assembly: GCF_003265705.2. Classification (NCBI taxonomy): domain Eukaryota; kingdom Metazoa; phylum Chordata; class Mammalia; order Carnivora; family Otariidae; genus Callorhinus; species Callorhinus ursinus. The sequence goes on along the minus strand of NW_027397067.1, from coordinate 43,179,324 downwards.
TTTTGCTCCCTGTCTGTTTAGCACTAGGGGTGCCCTTGTTCGCTCCCTCATCTGTCACACCATTGTGTAAAGACCCTTCATTAAAGTTCTTTTTGTTCGCACTTTCTAGGGCAATATCTGCTGCCTGCCAGACCTTGATGAATACACTAGATATGTGTAACCATAACTGAATACAGTGGTAATAATTGTAGTTACTGAATGGATAAAAGCAACTCAGACTGCGGTCACCCAGAAGTTAGAGGCGTGTGTTACTCATTTGTTATATCCCCAGAGCCTACCAGAAGTGCCTGGTCCATAGTGGGAATTCAGTGACTATTTTTTCAAGTTAATCTTGAGTAAGCCCAAGTGATTTGTGCTGACAGCAGTGTGCTCTCCTGATGAGATTCTGCTCTCCTATTGCTGTTAAAAGGCAGCTTTTCAGGATTTCTGTTTGAGCGCAGTCAGTGTGTGACGGCTCATGCTGAGCAAGGCACTTCAGCACAGGTCAGCTGTAAGAGTAAGTTCAGTTCCAAGTCTGAACCCTATATGTTATTTTCAAAGCACCCCTTCCTACATTTATCACAGAGATTTGGAACTAGTTTCTGTCTTGTTTATGTATCCATCCACTAATTTATTTTTATTAGTATTATTTTAAAATTAGAATTTCAACTAGTTGTTAATAATGCAAGTACTATAAGGGAAAGAGCTCTCACCTTCTCTGCATACCCTTTTCCACTTTCCAGAGGTAACCCTATCACCAATTTGTTGAATAGCTTTCCCCACCTTTCCTATGCAAATATCTTTATTACAGAAAGCCATACATGGGTTTTATATTTTTATGTAGTCATGCTTAATATTTTTTAAACTGTTTTCTTCTAGTAGTTTTAGAGTTAGTACACATTTAGATGCTTGATCTTTTGTGTAAGATATAGAAGGAACTTTTTTTATTTAAGTAAAATTGACATGTAGTTTCAGATACACAACATAGTGATTCAATAGTTCTGTACGTTACATCATGCTCACCGTGATAAGTGTAGTAATAGAAACAATTATTTTTCACACGTTTAGCTAGTGGTCTCATTATATTGTAATGAATAGTGTATCTTTTCACCATTAATTTGAAATGCCATTATTATTGTATGCTAATTTTTTATTTTATTCATTTAGTTGATCCCGTCTCTGTTTCTGGTCTTCATTCTGTGTGTGTGTTTGTGTAATCTGTTTTTCTGGTCATGATCATCTTATATCAATGCCTGTTTAATATCAAGAAATTTGGGCTTAGAATTATGTTTGGATATAATAATATATGAAATTATTTATTTTTCTGGTTATGTACACCATTAAAGAAAGAATGTTTTTATTTCATTGCTTTTATATTTAAGACTTGAAAGTTGCATCTGGAAATCAGTTTGAGAGTTATTTTTCATCTGAAGAAATATTTTTAAGAATATAAAATTTTAAGTCTAACCTTAAGGTTTTAGATTATCTTCAAATGTTTACTCTCAACGTAAAGAAGAGGGCTTTCCTGTCCATGCTTATTTTTTTAATCAGATAAAAAGAAAAAAAAATGAGAGAATAAAACGCTCAGTTGTTTTTGTGTGTGTTTTTTTTTAAGATTTTATTTATTTGACAGAGAGAGAGAGAGCACAAGTAGGCAGAGCGGCAGGCAGAGGGAGAGGGAGAAGCAGGCTCTCGCTGAGCAGGGAGCCCAATGCGGGGCTCGATCCCAGGACCCTGGGATCATGACCTGAGCCGAAGGCAGCCGCCCAACCGACTGAGCCACCCAGGCACCCCAAAACGCACAGTTTTAATGAGAATTTTGAATTACAGGTTACTTTGATTCCTTGCCTAATTAACATTGCCATCTAATTATATCCATAACCAGAGAATACTTTAAAGTAACAACTTGCTTTCTCCCTCTTTTCTTTCTTTCTCCTATGCCTTGTCTCACTTACTTAGACTAATTAAGATTATAAGGATACGTGAAGGTCAAAGGTTGTATACTTTCTGCTTTGTTGTATATTTGAGGGCTGTATATGCTCACCTGTTCTCACACAGACATTTTTGTGCTCCTTAGAAGTACTTGTCTCCATGCTGAAGACCTGGAGATTACAATGAGTAAGACATAGGGCTATTTTTATTCCTCCCCCCACCCGGAGGAGATCATAAACATATTTCGAAAATAATACTTACAACTAAGGAAATGACAAATGTCAAAGAAAGTAACAATTTATTTAAAGGGTTTGTTACACTGTAGAATTGCCAGTTAAGCAATTACTGTGGAGATCAGTAGGAGCGCATAAGCATTATTCAAACAATATTCAAGAACCATAGATAAAGATGATGATCCTAGCTAGGTCAGTATGACTTGGTGAATTTGTTTCAGGTAGAAATTTAACCCTGAATGAATTGTTTTCCTCTATATGTGACTTTGACATAAGTACTATGTTTTCATTTTAATTTAATTTTATTTCTGCAACTAGTTTAGTTTAAATATATTTAGAAGTTTCTATTGGCCTGTCTCAGTTCTCTTTTGGACAGGTTGTTGATCTGCATCAGTAATTCCTTGTGTTTTTATGTATGAAGTTTAATGACCTAGCTAAACAGTTATCTTCAAACAGTATTTGTAATTTATTATAGGAGTGGATCTCTCAAAGATAGAAAAACATCCAGATGCAGCCAACCTCCTTCTGCGACTGGATTTTGAAAAAGACATTAAGCAAATACTCATGTTTCTTAAAGATTTAGGTATAGAGGATAACCAGCTGGGAACATACCTGACTAAAAACTATGCTCTTTTCTCCGAAGACCTTGAAAATCTTAAGACCAGGTAGGGCTTTTACAGTGATTTTTCACATAACCCAAGAAGTGGTTATGAAGGAAATATATGTCTAAGTTATTTTTAAGTCTTAGCTGCATAAGGATTGGCTGATAATGAACATGAATGTTGTTATTATTTTTTTTTTTTTTTGGTTACGGACTTTATTTGATCAAGATTAAGTTTCTAAAACAGTTCTTTTATTTGACTTCTCATTTTTATGTGTTCAACTTACTGCTAAGTCAACACTCAACAGGTTCTCTTCAGAAACTGGAATAAAAAAATTTTTTTAATCCATCAACACATGGCTAAATTACCTGAGAGTGCACGTAGAGTTATGAAAGCCTGAACTATTGTGGGTTGTTCTAATTTTCTGGGCAGTTTTTGATGGTAGACATCTGATACCCTCTTGGCACATTATTGTATCATTTGCTTAATCATTTCCGTAAGCTGGCTATTTTGGTTGTTCCTTTTTTTCTTCTTTAAAAAGCACTTCCATAAACATCTTTGTACTTCATTCAGCATTCAAAGAATTTATTAAATCTGTGAGAATCAATACAGTGAGATGAGATAGTATTGATCTGTGAGATAAGAACCCTGCTAGGCACTGGGAACACCACAGAGAACAGGACAGAGCCCCTGTCCCTAAGTTCACCTTTTGAATTTATCATCCTCCCTACTTCGCACCTAAGTCTTTCCTGTATCCCCAGATTCACTGAATAGGAGCACTGTTCACCTTGTTGCCCAAATCAGAAACATTAATGTTAACTTTGGCTTCTCTTCTTATAGTATCCACATCTAATAAATCAACTGTCAATTCTTTTTTAATCTCTCAAATCAGTCAGTGTATTTCTCTGAATCTTCACTGTGAAGATCACCTTGGGTCCCCATTTCACATGAAGACTGTTGTAACAGTCTCCTGACTGGTCTGCCTCTGGTCTTCATCCCCAGATTATTCTTACTCTGATGGTGAGCCTCACTGCATTTCAGAGGACTTCACAGTTCCTTGAACAACATCAGAGTCCAATGCCTTGTCTGAATTAGGAAAAAGAACTAAACAAAAAACTGGATTCCGTACATTGAATAGTTGGAGCTCCTGTATATGCGAGGCACTGAGCTAGACTTGAACCACACAAGACAGAACGTGCACACCCTCTCTCTTCATGGGACTTACCTTCTGGTATAATATAGACAGACTATTACAGCGGACAGAACGAATGATTCTAGGAAACCCAGTCTGACATATCCAGCTCTGCTTCTCCTGACTGTCTGGAACACTGATCCCTCCCCATTCAAAAACCAGTTTGCCCTATTGTTCAAGATTTATTCAAAGGAAATGTGCATACCAGGAGGTGGGGATTATTGGGAGCCATTTCAGAGACTGCCTACTATGCTGATATTATTTTTTTAAATTGAAGTATAGTTGACATACAATGTTGAATCAGTGATTCAACAAGTCTCTACAAGGCTATCTGTTATGCTTTGCTTACCACATGTGTAGCTACCATCTGTCACCATACAGCACTATTTCAGTATCACTGACTATTGCACCACTATTATTAATATCCCCATTTTCCAGGGGAGGCACAGAAAGTTTTAATAATTTGCCCAAGATTACGCGGATAGTGTGAGTGACAGAGCTGGATTCAGGCCCACTTAGTCTATAACTGCGGAGTCCTCGCTGCTGGCCCATGCTGTCTCCCTACTCTTCATTCTGTAAAGGAAACCTGAGTTTAAAAGAAGCTGAAGTTACTTGCTCAAGATCACACATGCTCCTAACAACGAGAGGATATTCTCTCATGGACAGCATAGTCTAATGGTTCCTAAACTCTGGAGCATTATTTTAATTACTTGGAATTTTTTAATAGGTTTATCCACATACAGCAAAAAATAAGCTACTGTAAGAGGCAAGAATATGATAATCTTTAATTGAACTTAGCTTTTGTCTCTGGTATGTACAGTAGTCTTATTTCTAGGATTTCTGTAATAGCATTGATTTCATATACTTGTTCTCCTTTGAAGAAAATTTCAAATGTATAAAATTATTTGGTTCTTTGTAAGAATTTTCAAATGAATAACCTGCATTTAATTATTTAAATTTTTTTTGGCTGGGCCTTATATCTTAGTTTCTTATTAGAAAAATTATCACAAGGTATGGGAGCCTGGGAGGCTCAGTTGGTTAAGCGACTGCCTTCGGCTCAGGTCATGATCCTGGAGTCCCGGGATCGAGTCCCGCATCAGGCTCCCTGCTCAGCAAGGAGTCTGCTCCTCCCTTTGACTCCCCCCTCTTGTGCTCTCTCTATCTATCTCATTCTCTCTCTCAAATAAATAAATAAAATCTTTAAAAAAAAAAAAAGAAAAAAGTTACCACAAGGTAGACAACAGTTTTGACAGTGTTTTAGTCAGATATTGATTTTTGCTGTGACCGAAAAAAAGGGGGGGACAAAAAGTAATCCTCCTTCCCACCTACTTATATTTGTCCCTCATTAACTTTCTGAGACCCATCTGTGGAGGCAGCTACTAGATCAGGTTTTTTGTTTGACCTGCTAAGAATGTTCTGTCATACATTAGCATATGTGTATATCTGTGTACAAATACACATGAACCCACATACATACAACTGGTAGCATTTATACATACTACTCTGCACCCCACTTTCTTACCTTAACTGTATGTTAGAGATAGTTTTGTACTGGAACTTCCTCTTTTTTTAATGCTAGTTTAGTTCATACTGTGGATCATCCAGTCCCTCACGATAAACATGGTGCTTGATTCCAGTCACTGCTACCACAAGGCTGCAGTGACTCTCCATATGTGTGTGTGTGTGTGTGTGTGTGTGTGTGCATGTATATATATATATATATCATTTTGCACATACTGCTATATATCTGTAGGACGGATTTCTAGAAGTGGAATTGCTAGGTGAAAGGGTATGTGCATTTATAATCTTAATAGATATCGACAAGTTGTCCTTTGTTATGTGGTTTTCCAGTTTATGGTCCCACTAACGTCATACAGAAGTGCCCGTTTCTCTGTTACCCTCACTAATACAGAGTCATCAAACTTTATGGTTTCAGTTCATTTTATAGATAAAAACAATGCCTCAGTGTTGTTTCAGAAATGACATTTGGAGGATCTTTTCCTATGTTCAATTTCTATTTACATCGCCTTTTCTATAAATCACATAGATCCTTTGCCATTTTAAAATTAAGTCTTTTTCTTTCTTTTGTAAGCATTCTTCTATATTTTAACAAAATTAGTTATTTCCCTGTGACATGTTGTAAATACTTGTCACTTGTTTTGACTTTGTCGATGCTTGGGCCGGGAAGGGGGGGGTGCCTTGCATTTTAAGTTTTTATGTAGTTAAATTTATCGGTCTTTTCTCTCATGTCCTCTAAGGGAGTCCCTTAAAGGAGTAGTCGTCACTTATAAAATATAAGCTCTAGTGGTGCATGGTATAAAAATCTCATAGGCATGCCTGAGTTCAAATCTCAGCTTGGTCATTAATTAGCTGGTGGTCTAAGAGGAGTTATTTAACTTCTCTGAATCTGTGTTTCTTCAGATACAATGTGGGAAATTTACCTGGTTCACAAGTTTTTGTTTCTTGTTTTATATTTGGTCAGAATTAAACAAGATAGTGTCCTGGTATATTTTAGGCATTTAATAAAACTGCCTTTTACTATGTTTGTAAGTTTTTAAAAATCAATAATGTTATTTCATAGTCAAACTTTCTGTATTTTACTACCATATTTTGGGTCCCAGAAACTTAGCAGGAAATTTCACAGTTGTTAACAAAATGCATAATGGAAATCATAGTAAAAATTATTTATGAATATACATACTCAGTAAATTTGATAAACCAAAAAATTCCTCTCTCGACTTCTGCCATGCTTGAGGGTCTTTATAAAAAGAGTTTGGAATCTCTTATTTTCTTAATTTATGGATTTATGTTCTTAGCAAAGAATTCTTAAACAGAAGCTATTTGATTTTTTTCTACCAAGTAATAAAATAAGTCAGATTAACTGAAAAGAGAATCTGTTAGTAGATTTCAGAATTATTTGGTTTCTAAGTAGAAATGGGAACCATTCTAGCATTGGATGGGGGCTTATTTTGCTTTAACCATATTTGGGCCATTATTATAGAATGTTTTTACTTATCCTTTTTTTTCGTTTGTTACTTTGGAAAGTAGCATGACATTAGGAAATGTTAATCGTATGTACATGTATTTTTTGTTTGTTTCTCTAGAGTGGCTTATCTACAGTCAAAAAATTTCAGTAAGGCACATATTGCACAGATGGTCAGAAATGCGCCATTTTTGCTGAGTTTTTCAGTGGAAAGATTGGATAACAGATTGGGATTTTTTCAGAAAGAACTTGAACTTAGCGTGAAGAAGGTAAAGAAAAGAGGAGAATTTATATATTTCCATGTGAGCTACATTTAGTAACCTAAATCTCACGTTTCCCACAGATGCCTGGCCCATATGAATTCTGTAAATGCCTGGTATTTTTGTATAAGAATGAATTACCCTACTAGGTTAAATGTATAACTGTATCATTTTATAATATTCCATCAAGTTGGTGCCTTAAGTTTTGTTTTCAGTTTTTTTTCCCCCCTCAAACAGTATTAAGTTTATGTATTTTCAGGGTTCCTAGCTCATATTTTGAATTTCAGTTTTGTGTTCCTAGTAATGCCTTGTTTTCCCAAACTAGTTGAATGTGCATGTATAGTAATAATAGATTGTTTTATAACTGTAGACTAGAGATCTGGTAGTTCGTCTCCCAAGGCTACTAACTGGAAGTCTGGAGCCCGTGAAAGAAAACATGAAGGTAGGTCGACTTTAAGATTTTCAGAAATCAGCTTCTTTCTTTAAGTGCTTAAGAAGAGGATAGATTTTGCTACTGTCTTCTTAAAGAACACTAGATTGTGAAAGAAGTGATTTCTAAAAAGATGGACATAGGAAATGATAAAATAAATATCTAGCAAGCAGTTTATTCTAGTTAATATGTTCACACATTGAGCAGGTGTTACATGTGTAAATCACCTTGTAGACCCCGATACCGGTAATCCTAGAATAATGCATTAGGTATCTGGGCGATGCCTGGAAACCGCGTCTGTTGCCAGTGTGAGACTCCAGGTTTATGTCACCTCGGTGGGAGATGAGATTTGGAGGCTGGATCCAGAAGAGTTCTGTGAAGAGACTAGTGGCCAGCACATTGCTCTCCTTAGAACTGTGCCCACTGCCCGCTCTAGTTCTATCACAGGACATACCAGACACTTGTTACTGTCCTTCCTCTAAGCGAGTAGTATAAAGCCAAAGGCAGCTGACTAGTTAGTATACAAAGCTGTAGGAGTACTTGAAATTATGATAGAAGGCCTGTTTTTCTGAGGTGCTTAAAGTGTTTCATGTCCAGTTGTTGAAGAAATTTTTGTTGAGCACCTGCCCATGCACTGTGCTAGGAAGAGAGTCCCTGCTTTCATGGGGCTCATAATCTAGTGGGGGCATAGCCTGCAGAGTAATAAGAACAGTGGATTGGTAGGGGAGCAGAGGACCTAACACACATTGGGGGTATTTAGTTTTACCATCTCTGTCTGGAATTTTGACATGTGGTTTTTCCAGATAACATGTATGTGAGTGTGCTTGGGAGCAGAGGCTCCAAAAACACGTTGAAAATCTTAACTGCTGGTCTGTGGTGTAGGGCCCAGACAGATAGCCTGACCAGGCCTTCCACATCCACCATGATTCTGTTTCATCGTTATGATAGCTCCTTTTGGTGATCTTCATGGTGATCACCATGCTGTGAGAGTTCCTCTCAGGAGAAGGGCTTGAAATTCAGGATACCCCAGAAGCAGGAAGCTATGGACCCTTGAGGGCATTGGCATAGCTGTCTCCAGATTTTAATGTCCTCATTTCAGATTTTTAAATAATCAGTGTGTCCTCTGTCATATTAGCAAAGTAACTGTTTCCATTTGTGATTCAAGCAACTCTACTTTGTTTTAGGTTTATCATCTTGAACTAGGTTTTAAACATAATGAAATTCAACATATGATCACCAAAGTCCCAAAGATGTTGACTGCAAATAAAAGGAAACTTACCGAGACTTTTGACTATGTGCACAATGTGATGAGCATTCCCCACCACCTCATCGTCAGGTTCCCACAGGTAACAAGTGCACAGTTCTCTCTGGAAGTTCTCATTGCCCTTCGTCCAGAACTGCTCTGTGTGCATAGTGCTGTTCCGCTGCAAAAATGATTTGCTGTTTGGGAAGGAATTGGACCAATATATTCTGGTTCTGAGACTGATAGTTGTAGTAAGGTCATATTTCTTTTGCCCATCTTTTAAATCAAGAACACATCTAGCAAACGAAGTTGAGGGATCACTTGTGAAAAGTTTACAACTTCTAGGGCACACATGTACACGTCCATAGGAGACACAAGGGACGAGTCTGTTCCCTATAGTTGTTACCTATTGCTCATCCTGCCTGTTGGAATCTAACGTATTCCCAATTTTGTTTTTCTCCCATCTAAATTAGAAAAGACCACTTCCCTTAAAGGTCCTTTCAATTCTACACGTACTTTTTATTCACACTCTATCTAAATCCATTAGTTAGGGGCACCTGGGTGGCTCAGTCACTTAAAGTGTCTGACTCTTGGTTTCAGCTCAGGTCATCATCTCATGGGTCCTGAGATTGAGCCCCATGGTGGGCTCTGCAGTCAGCGGGGAATCTGCTTGGGATTCTCTCCTGCCCCTCTCCCCAGTCATGTGGTCTCTCTAAATAATTGGAATAAATAAATGAATGAATGAATGAATGAATGAATAAATCCATTAGTTAATGAGCCATATTGTAATGATCTCCTACAAAAGCATAAAACACTTCTAGTTTGCCATTGTGCCAAAGCCATATTTATGTTTTCCAAGCTAATCAGACTTTCCTCTTCTTTAGCAAGTGACGTTATCTGCTTGTCCACAAGAATGTTAACTCTTTAAAAGCAGCGATCCTGTCGGATTTATACACTGCTAGATTCCCGGTGCCTGGAACTATCGGGACATTTAGTAGGCACTAGATAAGTATTTGCTGAACAAATGAATGATTGAATTTCATCAAAGTCATCCTTTCTTTCCTGTTTGCCATGTGAATAGACACTCCATATTCACTGGATAAATGAAAGATTGAATTTCATTAGAGTGATCCCCCTACGCTGTTGCTGCATGTGTTCTTGCTATAAAGATAGGCGAAAGAAATACGGCTTTAATATAACTCAGAACTAGATTGCATTTGGTACAATTCCTTCACAAATAGCAGTGTTTATTTACCTATCATACTTCACTATGAATGGGCCCTTAATAGAGAGTTTTTCTGTTTCATCAAATGTGTATGTATTCATTATTAAAAGTGCAGGGGTACAAATTTGGCTTATTGGAACAATTGTAAAGTAAGTGGTCTTCAACTAAAAAGCAGTAACAGTTAGTTTTCCCCTGGGCTGTTAGATAATTCAGTGACAGAGTATGATAAAATAATTTGGGGATGCAAAAATCAATCAGACATAGTCTGTATTCTTGTGGAATTTGTAATCTAGTGTGGAAGACAAGTCTCTAAAATGTAATTGATTTACATAATATTAGAGTCTTAACCAGACAGACTTAGTTAAGTCTAAGTCTACCTTAACCTAGACTTAGGTAAGTCTTAACCTTATAGAACTTATTAATTTAATTTAGAAGAGGTAGGAAAATCATAGAAATAATGATAGCTACTAAGTGCTCACCGTGTGTCAGCTCTGTACTTGTATTAGTTCATTTAATCCTCACAACCATCATATGAGATAGGTACTATTATTATCCCGATTTTACAAGTGAAGAAAGTAAGCATGAAAGGATTGTCCAAAGGTGGTTACCCAGGTAACAAGGAACAGAGACAAGATTAGAACTCTGGCAGTCAGGTTTAAAAGTCCATGCTCTTAACTAGGATATTCTCCCATTCTAAGAACTGACATTTGAGTGGTCAGTAGAATGAGTGGGGTCTCAAAGATGGACAGAAACTTTCTAAGTAGGGGAAACTATAAACTTGACCAGATGCATCAAAATCACTCGTTTAAATAACACAGACTTTTAGGCACCCCAAACCCTAGCTTCTGGGAAGCCCAGCTATAGAACTGTGACTTCCTTTTTGGGATGCTCAGACTCATAGGGGTCTGGCTAATACTGTTTTTAAAAAAAAAGGAAAACTACATTAACTGACAGGACTGTGGGGGAACTGATAGGCTTTAAATTTTGGCTGGTGCTTTAAAAACTTAGTGGTATGAAACGAATTTTCTCTTGCACATAACAGTTCTGGTTGACCTGTTTCTGATTCCTTTTTAAAGTTGCTGCCACTCATGCTACTCCTTAGGAGTTTTAACCCCAAGACGGGTAAGACGTGCTTCCCCTAGTTGCTCCCCTAGAGGCCAGGTTCATTTCATTCTAATATTAGTCAGAGAGAGGGAGCAGGCAGGAATTTTACAAAAATAAGGAAGCTCCACAAGACTTGAAATCTTCCAAACTTTTTGTTGCCAGTGGACCTTGATTTCTAACTTTGGTTCTCAAACTTGGCAGTCATCAGAGTCACTCTGACATAAGAATCACCTGGAGAGCCTGTGGGCCCAACAAAAATTGAGTATTTGGGGGGCAGGGCCTGAGGATTTGCTATTTTAACATCTCCTCCATCTGGATTACCCAGTGTTCTTTGCCTACAATATAGCCCTAATTACTTTATAATTGTTCTGTTCTTTTTAATCATAATTTCTTAGCGGAAGCTATATGGTTTAAACCCTGTGGCATTTATCATAGTTACTGAGCATGTGGTCAATCCTTTATAATTATTAGCCTAATTAAAATTTTTAGCCAAATAAACATTTTAGTTGTTCATCTTTCAGTGCACAATGTTGTTTTTAAAAACTTTTTTTTTCTTTTTTAGGTATTTAATACAAGGTTGTTTAAAGTCAAAGAAAGGCATTTGTTTCTTACCTATTTAGGAAGAGCACAATACGATCCAACAAAACCTAACTACATCTCTTTGGACAAGTTAGTGTCTGTGCCTGATGAAATATTTTGTGAAGAGATTGCCAAAGCCTCAGTACAAGACTTTGAAAAATTCTTAAAAACTCTTTAGTTTTTGATGAATGTTAAGATGTAAGAATGTAAAATGAATGTATATATGAATGAATGATATACATTTTTAAATAAATGCCTCAGGCCTCCATTGATGCTGGAAACAATTTCTTGATATTGTGAATTTGGGTACACTTGTGGCAGATCTTTCTTACAAGTTCCTGGTGACTTAATTTTCTTCAACTCGACCATCTCCTTCCTTGTCAGGGAGGACAGAACTTAAACCACAGCAAGCTGAGAGAGGGAGTGAGTCACTTTCCTCTGGGCTGGCACACTGTCTGCCCTCTAAAATGGTTTCCTCACAAGACCTCTTTATTTTCTTCAAAATGTTACAAGTTTCTGGAGCATGCTCTATTATTATTCACCTAATAGCTACTATTCACGTAGATAATGCTACAAAACACATTCCATTTTGGATGATCTGCGCTGTATCTTCCTGAGCATAGATACTCAGAGTTGCCCACAGTTGGCTACCGAGAATCGGGAAAGGAGAAAGGATTGGGGGGTTGGTGGGAGGAGAGGACTAGTGTGAGGATAAGTAAAGGGCAATGAGACATAGTAAAAGACCATAACAAACCTCTGACTTATTGCCAGTATGCACAGATTTACAGCATGAACTGATACTCTTTTCCCCATTTATCATTTAGACATGTAATCCTGGGCCAATATTTTAACCTCCGGGTCAGATCCTTATTTGTAAAACAAGGCATTGTGACTTCAGCTATCTGCCTTGGGATCACAAGTCTGGGTGGGTAGTTAACACTGGTGGCTTCCAGTGAACCACCCTGGTGTTTGTTCTCCTTGTCCCCTTCCACACTGACTCTGGGCCAATGAGACCGGGTCCCTGAGACATTATCAAGCAGAGGCGAGATTAAGTACTTGCACACTGGGGCTTGTCCTCTTGAAACATTTGCTCTTGGAACCCTGAGCCACTACGTAAAAATGTTGGGTGACTCGGAGAAATGAGGTGGAGAGAAAGAGGTGTCTGGCCAAACCTCAGCTATTCCAGTCATGCCAACAGAGCACCAGACATTGGGGCGGGGGGCGGGGGAGGGGGGGGAAGAAGCTATCTTAGACGTTTCAGCCTCAGCAGAGGCAACATGGAGCAGAACTGTCCAGCTGAATTCAGAATTGGGATAAAAAACTTTTAAAACACTAACTTTGGGGGTAGTTTGTTGTGCATCAGGGTTCTGTGCTGTGCTGTAGATCCGGAAGCCTCATAAGAAACTAAATTTATAATTGATCGGGGCCTTCCTGTTAGGTATTTTATTCATTTGCCCAACAGACATTTGAGTTCCTAAAATGTAGTGGTGAGTGTGGCATAGATACGGGCCTTCATGGACTTCTCTAATGGATGAGATCAATACACAGGAAACAAGGCTCAGCTAAAAAACAAAGCATGGAACCATCCCAACTGGTCTTTCTATGGCTCAGAACCTCATTTTTGCCTTGTATCAGTCAGAATAGGCTATAATGAACAGTCCTAAAACCTTAAATGGTTTCTTTTTAAAGATTTCATTTATTTATTTGAGAGAGAGAGCACGACCGGGGGGAGGAGCAGAGGGAGAAGGAGAAGCTGACCCTGCTGAGCAGGGAGCCCGACGCAGGACTCCATCCCAGGACTCCGAGATCATGGCCTGAGGCGACGGCACATGCTTAGCCAACTGAGCCACCCAGGTACCCCAAACCTTAAATGGTTTAAAACCACGGAAGTTTTTATCTCATACATATCCTATCTGGGACTAAAAAAGTTCTGCTCCTTATCATCTTTAGGGACGGAGGTTGATGGAGCCTCCACTGTGTCTTAAGCGTAGCCAATCTATGAAAGGGGAAAGGAATGTGAATTGCTCTTAAAAACTAATCACATTTTTCTTGGCCAAAGCGTCACATGGCCATGCCTAGCTTTAAGGGAGCAGAGAAATGAAATCCTACCCACGTGCCCGGAGGGAAATCAAACAATTTTTGAATCAATACTGATGACTGCCAGCAAACATCCAGGACCTCTAGGCTCAATACCTCTAGGAGCTGGATTTTTTTGGACAGTCTTGGGCATCTGGTCTCTTGACAAGGTCTTCCTTCTCTTACCACCTTCACCGCGTAACCAGCAAGCTGAAACTTAAGGGTAACGAGGAAACAAGAGTTTACTGAGTACTTCTTGTAAAGCAATGTGCCAGTGTTTAAATGTATTGCACTTCACGTCTTTCAGACTTCACTTTGCCTAGTGCAGCCTGGGAGCAGACATTCATCAGTTTTTAGTGCTGCATACAGGACTGAGTAATGTGAGAATGTGGTGGCACAAAGAAGATAAAAGGGGAAGGCAACAAAAGTTTTAAAACTGGAATGTGACTAGGACCACTGAATCTAACGTTCTGAATTTACAGTGAGATGGATTTCTCTATATGGTCCCAGTTCTCCGCTTAAGCCTGAAGTAAACAAAAGTAGATATTCATGGGTTCTTGTTATGGATTGAACTGTGTCTCTCCAGAAGTCATGTTGAAACACTAACCCCCAGTGTGATGGCATTTAGAGATAGGGCCTTCATAATGCAAATAGTGTCCTTGTAAGATACAAAAGAGCCTGCCCTGTGAGGACACAATGAGGCAGTCCTCTAAAACCCACAGGAAAAGCTCTCACCTGAAAATGACCATTCTTGCACCTTGATCTTGGGCTTCTAGCCTCCAGAACTGTGAGAAATACATTTGTTTTTTAAACTATCCAGTCTGTGTGTTTTGTTATGGAAATTTGAGCTGACCATGACAGTAATGGTGGTAGGAGGTCACTAGGAACTGAATGAGTCAGTCACACTATAATCGTTTCTGTCCCTAGATTTTAATGCCTTAGACTTAACATGTTAGGGCTGAGACCTTAAGAGTATACTTTTATCTCAAAATCACACAGAAATTCTGCTCTGTATCTTAAGTCAGTATTAAATTTTTTGTGTGTGCTGACCTAACCTACCACGAAAATGGCTTGGTGTAGACCTTAAGCTGGAGAAACGGAAGGCCAGAGAGGGTTAGTGTCTCCTAGATTAGTAGCGTGGTATATGGCCCTAGCATTAAGGAGTCCAAGTTTTATCCGGATCCTCTGATACTAGAAGGTAAATCTGGATTCTTCCTAGCTGTGTAGTCTTGGACAATTTATCCAACTTTTCTGAGCCCGTTTCCTCTCTACAATGGGCATAACCATAGTACTTACCTCACGGATTTGAAACTAAACGATAATTAAAATAATACGCAGGTAAAAGGCTTAGTGCGTTGCTTGGCACAAAGGTAGCAATAAATACTCCCTAAATTCTCACAGGTCGTCCATCACAGAACCCAGGCTAAAGCCCCTTATTCCTTGCCTAATGTTCTTCCCCATCGGGTCCCACGAAATGGTTCATGGAACGGGGCACGCAAAATGCCCGCCGCACTACATTGGCATGAACCACGCGGAAAAAACGCCAGCCGCAGGGGCCCCCCCAAGTCGGCTGCCAGAAACTGCGCCTGCGCGGGCGTCCTTCCTCGCCAGGCGACGCGACGCGACGCGAGGCGCCTGCGCAAAGGCCCAGAGCGTTCTCCAGGACTTACCCAGCAGGCAACGCTGCAGCTTCCGGTCAAAATGGCGAGCAGGCCTGCCGGTAAGTCCCAGATGACCTCCCTGACAGGAATTGCCACACTCAAGCCTTTTATTCTTGCAGTAAATTGCTCCGCTTCCTCTGTTCTAAGTGGCTAGGTGTGCGACGTCAGGGAAGGTGGAGGCTCCGCTCCAGCCTAAAGAAGGGCTTTCCCCCCACCGTCTTACTGACCCAGGCCGGCCGGGCTCACCCGAAGGGTTGGAGGTGGATCTGCTGTCGGTGAAGGTGCCCGCGGTGGCTCCGATAGCCCTGCCATTCCAACTGCCCGTGCTCGGCAGGCCTTCCCCTCGGCCTTAGAAGTGTTCAAGGACACTAGGAGATAATTAGTGCGTGACTTTCGACCAGAATGAACCGAGTGCTTGCCGTGAGTCTAGCCCTGTCGTGTGCGATAAATTCTGCCAGTGTGACGAGGGCGGTATTAGTTTCCCTTTTACGCTGATTAGGTAACCGAGGCAGAGTGACCGGAGGAAATAGGTCTGCAAACTTCTTCCACCCCTCGCCCTTCTCAAACGGAATTCAGGGCAGCAGAGCCAGTGTTGCAGCGAAGCTTCAGATTAACTTTGGCTTGTCTGGAACGTCAGCGCGGTCGGTAGATTTGGAGAAGTTTGTATTTACTGTAGGCACTAAAACAAACATACTCACTCTGCAGTAGAATACAGAAATTACCGGAATATTTAAAACAGATCATGAACACCAGAGATTTTCCCTCCCGCGCACCTTTTTTGCGGGTCTCTGCCCTCTGGAGGTATAAATTGGAGTGGCCTTTAAATAATATTGGCCCCTATCTCGTCGCCCTCAGCAATGGTGAAACATCAGATTGCCTGAAAAATCCGCTAATCTAAATGACATTGAACTTTTTGGGGGGTGGGGGAGACATTTAGGAATTCGTTGTTTCATTAATTTGACAGATATAGAAGGCACTCTGCTCTGTCTTGTGTTTGAGAACAAGATCGACCTGGTCTCGACCCTACCACTGGCTGACTCTGATCTTGGATAGGATAAGTTCTGTAAACCTTACTCTTCTGCAAGGACAGGCGTGTTGTAAATAAACCGAGCCAGTGTGGGTAAAGCAGATAGGATAGTGCCTAGCACACAAGTGTTCAGTGAATATTAATCCTCACCGTCAATGGCAGATATGTATACAGATCATTTGTTTTCGACAAATATGTTTGTAGATTGTTGACTCTTTGGTACTTGTTTTTCTAGAAGCAATCTTCTACATGGTGCTTAATTTTCAAGAAGATTTACCAAAGCTGTGTAATCTGTGATATGCTAAGGAGTAGGAATGAGGAGGGGTTGGAATAAAAGAGTTTGCTTTCATCCCTTGGTAAGAGGCTAGCCCCAGACAAAATTTTAAAAGAAAATTTAAATTTGCTCTATCTCCCCTTCTTAACACATCTCTCCTACGAACATCAGGCACTATCATGTTGCCCTTAGCCCCTACTGGGTTATCCCATCAGGCTCAGTCCTGCTCCCCAAAGAGCTTTAATGTTACCTATTTCTTCTCATCCATTTCCTTGTTGGAAAGTTAGCTACTTGGGAGGAGGAAAATGGGCTGCTTCTACTAATCCATATTACTATTAAGAGACTGGCTAATGGTATCGAAAATCCTCCCAGAAATACATACATTTTTAAAGAGGCTAGGCAAGTGAAGTAAAGGTAATGTAGAATAAAGATTTTGGAAGATGAAGGTCATTGAGACTTGCCAACCTATCCTGAAGTCTTACCTTCTTTACATATAACTCCAACTTCCTTGATAAGAAAAGTTTACATTTATTTCCTGTAATTTATTTCCGAAACTGCAGAAGATGGAGGAGTTCCGAGTTTCAGTCCCACACCCTACCCCTTCAGTTCTGATGGTAGCAGGGGTACATAAAAGATGGGTTACTTGACGTGAAGAGGCTGGAGTGCTAATAACTACTCTCTTGTACATCATGTGTTTGAGTTTACCCTTTTTTCCCATGACTTGCCGATTTTTTTTGACCTGTAATCACTTTTGCTCATAGACAAAATAAGCAGTTTTTATCGACAGTATACAGAATATATACTTTCAAAAGGAAATTCCTTCCTATGTTTGCATTCTCTAACAAGGTAACTATAAGAGTACTGGTTGCTTGCCTCTCCAGGTTTTCATATAGTATAATAAGTGAATCGTAGCAACTAATAGTGTGACAATATCAGTTGCAGCATCAAGCCGGTGGCTGGAGGGTATTCGAAAATGGTACTACAATGCTGCAGGGTTCAATAAACTGGGTGAGTATCTATTTTTTTCCTTGGTTTTTTTTTTTTTTGCTTTATATATAGTTCATATCATAGGTCTTAAACATGTATATGCCATGTGACCCACAATCTCACTTCTAGGAATTCATCCTAATGAAATAATTTAGATAATTTAAATAATTTGCCCAAAGATTTAGCTACAAAGATGTTCTTGAACCACTGTTTATAAGTAAATTACAGTAAAATCCAAATATTGAAATCATTTAAAGTTATGATATTGACTATATACATATGATTCTATGCTATATATATTATATATGATTCTATACTAATCATAATATATATATAGTTTATATATGATTTAGACTGTGTGTATGTGTGTGTGTGTGTCAACATCTGTGGATGTTCCATTATGGACAACCAACCTAGTGCCTGAGTTTTACTAGCTTTTGCAAGAGTTGTTATGATTCCGAAAAACAGCTTAACTAATTGTACCTGTGTACATTAGAAAATTGTAAAATTAGGTCACATTTTATTCGATCATTTCCTCTTTATTATTTTGAGAAGAGAGTAATAGAATCAGTCATCTCAGATGTTTGAGGTGGAAATAAGTTACGTTCTTGAAATACGGTAGCAGTACATTTTCCTTACTGCACGCTCCCTCTCCCAACTCCTCCATTTGGCATTTGAAAATTTAAGTTATATGAACTTTGAAAGTAAGAGATTTCTCAAATGTTAAAAATTGTCAGATGTTCAAATCACCGGATACCTGAACTTTTTTAGAACTTTATAATTTGCCATGAACTTCATCTTTTTTTAATTGAAGCTTGACAGAAGTGTCATTAAATGTTACTGGTTCCTTGGGGGTGCCTGGGTGGCTCAGTTGGTTAAGCGGCTGCCTTCAGCTCGGGTCATGATCCCAGGGTCCTGGGATCGAGCCTCACATCCGGGCTCCCTGCTCGGCCGGGAGTCTGCTTCTCCCTCTCCCTCTACCTGCTGCTCTGCCTACTTGTGCTCTCTCTTTATCTGTCAAATAAATAAATAAAAATCATATTTAAAAAAATGTTACTGGTTCCTTAGTACACTGTCATCTTGAGGTTCTTTAATACCTTGATCTCAGATTCAAGGTATAAGAAAATAGAGATGTGATTTATTGGTGTGTATTTAAAAACAAAGTAGATATTTTAGATATTTTAAAAATTATTTTAGATAAAATGTGAATTTTGTGACAGAGGTTTTTAAAAGACTAATTGTTTCTACAGTACCATTTAAGAAATAACCCATTATGAAGGAAAGGAAAAAATAAAATAAGACAAAATCAGATAGGGAGACAAATCACAGGAGACAACTATAGGAAACAAACTGAGGGTTGCTGGAGGGGAGGTGGTTGGGGGGATGGGTAACTGGGTGATGGACATTAAGGAGGGGACTTGATGTAGTGAGCACTGGATGTTATATACAACTCATGAGTCGCTAAACTCTACCTCTGAAGCTAATAATACACTGTATGTTAATTAATTGATTTTAAATTAAAAAAAAGAAATAACCCATTATCATGTATGAAATGCGTACATATTTCACCTGAATCTTAAGTTATGTCATAAACATATTTCACTCATTTTTTTAAAATGTCTGATTTTTAAGATGTGTATTCAATCTGACTCTCTTGTTTTCTGTCACAGGGTTAATGAGAGATGATACAATATATGAGAATGATGATGTGAAAGAGGCCATAAGAAGGCTTCCTGAGAACCTTTATAATGACAGGATGTTTCGCATTAAGAGAGCACTGGACCTGACCATGAGGCATCAGATCTTGCCTAAAGAGCAGTGGACAAAATATGAGGAGGTAGCTCAGCTTTTATGTATCTGACAATATTGGCCACTAAGCATTAAGCTTTAGAAACAGAAACACTCATTTGTATAGTGCTTTAGAGTTCTTAAGGTTGTGTCAAATAAATACCCTCATGACAGTCCAGTGAGGTTAATAGAGCAAATGTTAACTCCATTTTAGAGATAATTACTTTGTGACTTAGAGGGGATGGACTGTTCCAGAATCACTAAGCAAGTCTGTAATACAGAGATCCTGGGCTAGAGTCCAGATCCTCTGTATTATGGATTGTTGTTCTCCCTCTACAATGTTTCCTGCTCAGATGGAAAAATGTTGGTATCTGTGTGATCAGCCCATAGAGTGGCCCTCTGGCTTCCAGGAAGGACTCTGAAGTAAACCCTCACCCCTTAAACTGCATTGAAATTAGGCAAAAGGGGCACCTGGGTGGCTCAGTCATTAAGCGTCTGCCTTCGGCTCGGGTCATGATCCCAGGATCCTGGGATCAAGCTCGCATCGGGCTCCCTGCTTGGCCAGAAGCCTGCTTCTCCCTCTTCCACTCCCCCTGCTTGTGTTCTCTCTCTTGCTGTCTCTCTCTCTGTCAAATAAATAAATGAAATCTTTAAAAAAAAAAAAAAAATAGGCAAAAGCTTCTACTCTAATTTCTTCTCTGGCAGACTTTCCCCTTTCAGCCTATCAAAGCAACTTGTATTACAATATCTTTGTGGGTTTTTACATTTTAGAAAAGCAGATAGTTCCTAGTCTGCTTGAAAATATATTTTCTTAAGTTGGAAATAAGAATTAATTTTGATGAATTTCTTTTGTCGAAGACCTCTTGAGTGTTTGGGATATATCAGTATGTGATGGCTGCATATAATATATATATATTTTTTTATTCATTCTTTAGGATAAATTCTACCTTGAACCATATCTGAAAGAAGTTATTCGGGAAAGAAAAGAGAGAGAAGAATGGGCAAAGAAATAATGATGGAGTTGAACTCTGGTTGCAGCTGCCCTCAAATATTTTTAAGAAGTTGAATAAACCTGAAGTGTACAATTTAGAACTATCTGAGCTGCAAATATATTACTTTAAATAAATGTCTATTGTGATTATTGTTGGAGTGTTTGAATTCTAAATCTTATTCTGAATAACTACTGAATTTACTTACCTGTTAGGATTCTTTCTAGACTTTTAAGATATTTTTTAGTTAGTGTTTTACTGCTTCCTGAAGCTCAGGGAGTCCACTTTAATCAACTTCACTCACTGGTTGGACAACATCTGAATTTCCTGAAGGATGTAACATTCTTGCAAGTAGAATAGTCACCTTTATATTGCCTTTGTAGATTAGCAAGATACTTAGAAGTCCCCTCAGGGCCTCACTTAGCAGGGATGCAATAGAGCAAGAAATGAGTGCCCATGACTTTATGGTGTGTAAAGCGAACAGCACTCTTAACAGATTGGCTATCAGACTTCACAAGGTACCCGATAAAAAGAGGATTCACCCCCTCGTTTGCCAGGATTGGTAAACAGCCCTCTCCAACCACTGCTCTCTGAATGTTACTAATTTTACATCCTATCCTTTTTAAAGAAGTTATGTATGTGGTCCCAATATGGGTCTGTGTAGGATACATATATGTGCTCTTGTGTTAATGTGTATTAGAAAACAAAAACTAGACATTAAAACAATTGACAAAAATACAAAGTAAAAGTGTTAAGGTTATAATTTTAAGTATAAATTAGAACCATTCAATAATGTCATTCCCACCCCTGAATTCTAAAATGCTTCAGTGGAAGGAGCTGCGTAGGACCTGCGGCCTATGCAAGGTTTCACGAGCCTCTGCTGTGTGCAGACAGAGCATCTGATTGGGATCTTCCCTTGGACAACAACTATAGTGTGAAAAGCAAGTTTGGGGTTCGTAAAATTCCTAAAGCAGAATCAAAAGTATGTTTTTTTCACAAAATGGGTTATGATGTTTGACATTTATGATTGTCTTTTACAACATGAACATGAATATCTTAAATTTTTTGCTAAAATATCAGCCTCGTTAAATTCTCCAGAGCCTTCTCTTTCACATTCAGAGTATTTCCTGAAACGCCTAGTCATTCTCGCCAATTTTCTTTAGTCTGGTCCAAGTTAGATGAGTCCTCATTTGATAATGGTCTTGGTCATGGTAAAAGCAGTTCTCCTTTAACATACTTAATATGAGATTTATGATTTGATGTGGCAGTCCATTTGGTTGCATACATTGTTGGTACAGTATGACAAATCACAGAGAAACAGATGAAGATGGTGATAGATGCTAGTGTTGGAGAATGGTTTAGTGGACTACATATGCTTAGTTGTATTAAGTTTTTTGTGTCAAGATGCTTCCTTATCAGGCCTAATGAAGGAACTAAGATAAATTCTGACAACCAAGGACCACCCGCTGTCTCAGTGATTCAATTTCTTTCCTCTCACACTTTTTCAAATAAATTTGAATTTCATACATTGCTGCTGGGTATTAATAAGCGTATGATCCATTTGGATAGCATTTTGGCAATATGTATCAAGAATGGCAAAGTCTAAATAATTCCAATAGCAGCCACCATTATATTGAGTGATTATGATTATTTTACATGATGCACTGTGCACTTCATGATCATTGATCTCACAACGATGCAGTGAGATAGGCACGTTACTCCTTTGCAAATGAGCAAACAAAGGCTTACTTACAGAGGTCAAGCAACCTGCCCCAAGTCATGCATCCACAGAAATAGTGTATGACTCCAAAACTGTGATGCAGTGCTGCTTTATGAAAAAGATGTTTATTGCAGCATTGCTTATCAGAGTAAAAAACCAAACAATGTAAGTTTTCAATAATAGGACATGCTTAAGTAAGCTGTGCTGAGTGGGAAAAGTATATTTATGAAGATAGTTTTAAAACTTGGAAACTTCTTGGGCGCCTGGGTGGCTCAGTTGGTTAAGTGACTGCCTTCGGCTCAGGTCATGATCCTGGAGTCCTAGGATCGAGTCCCGCATCGGGCTCCCTGCTCGGCAGGGAGTCTGCTTCTCCCTCTGACCCTCTTCCCTCTCGTGCTCTCTGTCTCTCATTCTCTCTCTCTCAAATAAATAAATAAAATCTTTAAAAAAAAAACTTGGAAACTTCTTGTGATATGTGAAGAAAGATACAACTAGGTGGAACAAGATCCCCAACTCTTTGTTAAGGAAAGATGGGAAACATCAAGGTAACAGTGGTGGTTATCTTTTAGTGAGCAAGGGTGGTTTCGTATTTTTCCTTTTCTCTGATAGTCGATTTTTTATAATTGAGTAGCAATCACTTTTACAGTAGAAAAAGCCATAGCAGATGTTTGTATTCTTGGCACAAAAGCTGTAGGTCATAGGATCTCTTGCTTTGCTTGAGCCCCCTGCCCCAGGGGCTCTTATGGGTGAGAAGGTAGCTAGCAATAAGACTGAACAATTTTTCTAAAACATGTTCAGGTGAATAAGGAAGACCAGGCTGAAGAACAGCAGGTAGACTGTGCCCTTGTATTTCCTTTGTTGCCAGTGAGTTTGCTAGTACGGTGAGGACAGAAAACCACCCAAGCAAGATCA
Organism: Callorhinus ursinus; assembly: GCF_003265705.2. Taxonomy (NCBI): domain Eukaryota; kingdom Metazoa; phylum Chordata; class Mammalia; order Carnivora; family Otariidae; genus Callorhinus; species Callorhinus ursinus. The sequence goes on along the minus strand of NW_027397067.1, from coordinate 43,156,128 downwards.
AGACTCTCTGGAGGTTCTTAAGAAAAAGGTCAGGTCCCACTGGGAGGAGGTTTCAACGTAGTCCCGCTTGGCAGAAGAAGGTTGAGAAAATGGACTGTCCAGAACCCCTGTTTTTGAAAGCATTTGTATCCTCAGAGAATTTCCTTGACTTGGACTCTCCAGAGGCTCCTTTAACTTCAAGATCACTTTTGCAGGAGTCTGATAATCATTCAACTAAGCGTCCAGTGTGCACCTTTACAAGGAGACCAGAGCTGAAGCACCTCCCACCAGACCCTTACAAAGGTGTGTGAGGAGAAGGATGGGGTGGAGGGAGGCCGGGGCATTAAACTTAGGGACAGTATTTGTGAATGCTGTTGATATTTACAGCAAGCCTAAGAGCTCCACTGAAAGACAGGGACAAACAGCTGGCCAAGGTTAAGGTGTAACAGGAGGAACTGGGTCATCCACTGCTCAAGGTAGAAAATGAGGTGTGGGGGCACCTGGGTGGCTCAGTTGGTTAAGCGACTGCCTTCAGCTCAGGTCATGATCCTGGAGTCCCGGGATCAAGTCCCGCATCGGGCTCCCTGCTCAGCGGGGAGTCTGCTTCTCCCTCTGACCCTCTTCCCTCTCGTGCTCTCTATCTCTCATTCTCTCTCAAATAAATAAATAAAATCTTTAAAAAAAAAAAAGAAAATGAGGTGTGACAGTAGGGCAATCTGTGACCTTGTGAGAGCTCTTTCTAGCCAAACTGTAAGGCTTTTCTACATCACTTAATGACCTCATTTTTCTAAATGGAAAAAGTATGCAAAAGTTCTTTGAAAACCATAGAACACTATATCGATGTTTTTACTGTTAATTATAATTACCAGTATTGTTCTGCTTGTTATGAAGAATAAGAGAGAAAATAGAAACAGTATCTGACCCATTGAAAGAATAGTTGAAGGGGTGAGAATTTTGTTAATTGGTCAATGAAATCTTTTCATTTGAAGAGAGGGTCATTTTGTTACCAAAAGCTGTACTGTCTGAAAAAGCAGCATGGGATACTCTGAAATACAGAGGCTCATCATCCTGCAGACAGAATAGAGGGATTCAGGGGCGCCTGGGGGGCTCAGTCAGTGAAGCGGCTGCCTTCGGCTCAGGTCATGGTCCCAGGGTCCTGGGATCGAGCCCCGCATCGGGCTCCCTGCTCAGCAGAGAGCCTGCTTCTCCCTTTCCCTTTGCTGGCCGCTCTGCCTACTTGTGCTCTCTATCTCTGTCAAATAAATAAATTAAAATATATATATATTTTTAAAAAAAAGAATAGAGGGATTCAGAGATGCCCAGATATGAATCCACCTACTGTGTAACTGTAGGACTCTGGTTTAACCGCTCCGTGCCTCAGTTTTCTCAGCTCTAAAGTGGGGCTCATGGTAGAACCTACTTTACAGGGATATTGTGAAAATTACCTGACTTCATTACATGTCAAGCACCTAGAATAGTTCTTGGCACATGGTAAGCACTAGAAGGGCTAGCTTCTGTGCTCCTCTATGTGAATAGAGGGAGAATAAATATTCTGGGGAAATGCTGAGGACCATCAAGTCTAGTAGTGGAGTAGTCGAGGCCCAGGTCCTGAGCACCTTTCCTCTACCTCCCATGTGGCATTCTCATTTCTGGTCCATCTGCCGCCTTTGGATGTCTGGCCTTGAATGAAGTACCCTTTACCCGAGGTGAGGACAGGTGGAATTGGACCCATATGACAGTTTGATTGGGTTGGAGCCCAGCCAAGGCTTTCCTTGTTTGGCCTTTTGGATTGGCAGTGTTTTTTAAACTTCCAGTATTTCACATCCTGCTAGTTTACTGTGTACAGCATAAAATGTTTGATATCTTTTATTGTTCGAAGTTTGAAGTTGATTTAGGTTTTGAATATATGGCTTCCTAGTCCTCGAAGAAAGATAGATTTGCTTACTCTCAGGTGACTTACTTTATTTTTCTGTTCTTTGCAATTCCATACAACACTTAGCTTATGCTCACTGATGTAGTGCTTCACTCAACTTTCATGGTGTCCAGGTATAGGAAGCAGAGTAAGGAATGATGGGGCCTCAGGTCCCCAAATACTGACTCCGGTAATCCCAAACTGCACAGCAATGTTTGGTAACATTCCCAAATGGAGTTCTCGCGGCCTAAACGTTCATGTGATGCTCTATGAACGGTGCCGACATGTTAGTGAAGGAATCTTCACTAACAGTACCATGGCCTGTTTTAAAACTCTAGAATCTTAATAAAATCCCAAGTGTAGATTTTGGTAAGGATTTCATGTTTACTTTAAGGATTCCCCTTTAAGGCATTAATTCTGCACTAATTCTGACTTTCTAAAAGACTCACTAATAAGAATAAAAACTGGGCCAAAGCCCAATGTTCCTACAGTCATAATAATCCTTCTACATTCACAAACATGATGGGGTTTTGTTAATACAGACATCCTGTGTGTGGCTTTGAAAATAACCAAAGTACTTGGAATTTAATAGGCGAACAGAAAACCTGTACTAAGCAAACCTGGGACAACTTGGAGGTTGAAGGGAATTGAGTTTACTCTGTATGGGTGACGTGAATTTTAGGAACTATGGTATCAGAGATGAACAGAGTCGATGGGTGACTGAATCACGGAACTTCAGAAAATACAAGGAAAGGTCCCTTGTTAGAATAAGGTACTAAATTCTGCCACTAGGTGGCGATGCACTACAACTTTACAACTTCAAGGTACAACACACTAGCACGGTTGAAGATTTACCCATTCTGTGCCCCACCAACTCCCTCCCCTTCATTTTTCAGGATGACAACACCTTAGAGGTTTACGGCCATCAGGAGAATTTACAACTAAGCTGTATACTGATGTAATGAAATCTAATATATGCTGTGCAATGAATTATGAGATGTTATTTAGTTTCAGGATTTTATTACTTCAATCAGTTATGACCATATTTCCTTTTATATGATTGCTCACTCTTTAAACATACCAGATGACTGTATAAGGAACACCTAATAAAGTCTATAGATGTTAAAATATAAATGTTTTAATTTATTTGCCATAATTTGTTTAAATTCTGGTTGTACTGGTGTTCATATTAAAGTCATAACATGTTAGAATCTGAGATCTCAGATTGGATGGTGCCTCTGAATTGTATTTTGCTAAGAAATGTCATTGTATGTATTAGCAATTGAGCAGGGAAGAAGAGTGGAATCATTACAAGGCAGTTAATTTTGAGCGTAGATTCCAGAAAGTCTGTTAATATTTGAGGGGTTTATGTATTATGACAAACTATTTAGATTGTTATTCTGGATTCTGACTCTATCTCTCCTACAGTCAAAAGTATGTATTATTTGTTTTACTTTGTATTTTAATACATTTGCCTATTTTTGCATAAATGCCAAAAATGTAATTTCAAAATAAATCCCTGTGAAACTTCTAGTAACATTATTCAGTTGAGTCATTGCTCTGTTCGTATTCTAACTATTTTAAAGAAAATTTTATACATAAAAATGAAAACTATATTTACAAGCCAACCCCCCCAAGAATGATAATTATTTCATTTACAAAAGAGTCAGTTTATAATTCCTTTCTTATGCATGCATTTAAAATGTGGTTTGCCACTAAACTGGAAACTCAGATCTGATGCCAACAATTTAGGCAAGTCATTAGCCTTTATATATTGGGGTTTCTCAGCTATAAAATGAAGGGGTTTAACTGTAAAGTCTTTAAGATTCATTTCAGCACCAAAACAATCTGGGTCTGTGACTTAATTTATGTACTTGACTGTTAGGCTAAACTACCACTGATGGAGCATCAGTTTTGTACCAGGCATTGTTCATATGTTGTCTCTTTTAATCCTCCCTACGACCCTCTGACATAGGTATTATTACATCTACTGTATGGAAGAAGAAATTGGGCTTGAAAAGATCACTTAACTATTGTTCATTATATAGTTTAAAAATTTTTTTTGGTGTGTGCTTCTTATGTGCTTTATACTAGGTGGGAGCTAGGGAAAGGACAGAATTTCTCAACATCGACTCTATTGACATTTTGGGCTGGATAATTCTTTGTCGTGGGGGCTTTCCTGTCCATTGTAGGACGTTTAGTAGCATCCTTGGTTCCCCCCCAGTTGTGGCTACGAAAAATGTCTCCACACTTTGCCAAATGTTCCTTGGGAGACAGAATTGCCCCTATACTGACGGTATATTCCAGACCAACTCTCTGTACTTCTCCATCCTGCTTTGCACCTGGGAGGCTGACCTGTATGGACTACATCAGTAGACATCTTGGCCTCTGGCTTCTGGCTTGAGGTTGGCCAATGGAAAGTCTGTAAACTGTCAGTATAGGGACACAAAGAGAGAAACCAAGCTGGTGGAGACAGATATGTAAATAGATACATAAATATGTAAATAGATGTGTAAATTATCTGTAAAAATATATGTACTGGGTATTAAGGAAACAAGGAAGAAGGCAAACTTCCTCAACCTGGAGGGGAATCAGGGAAGACCCTCTGACAACTTAGCTGATTCCAGAAGAGTAAGCAAAGTCAGCCAAGCCAAGAAGGTGGTGAAGGACTTTCTAAGCAGAGGAAAATAAACAGGACATGCTCAGAGGCATGGAAGTGCAAGGTGTACATCTTGGGAAGAACAGCAGTTTTGCATTAATGGGGTGGCAGCTGTCAGCTGGGGGATGGGCAAGATGAAACGTGGAAGGGAACTCCATATTGACATGGTTGGACTTTGTGAGCAGGAAAAGTATTTGAAAAGATTCTGAGAATCTTTTCCAGAATTTTCCCAGAATTCCCAGAATTTTCAAGTTGGGTCAAGGGGGATGAATTTTAAAGTTTCTCAATACTGAACTGCCAATTTGCTTTTCAAAACTTTGTAATGATTCATATGCCTCTAAGCAATCCATCAGCACCCTGCGTGCACTCAGTGCTCCCCTTAAGAACAATCTTTGTGAACTTGGTTGGATAGTTTCTTGTTTAAATTTGCATTTCTTGGATTGGGTAGTTAAACCTTTTTCCATATGCTGTTGTCAAGTTGTTTCTCCTCCTTAATCAATCTTGTTCGTGTCCTTTGCCTATGCTTCTATTTTTTATTTTTACAGTTTTTTCCTTATTTATTTGGTTTTCTTCTTAGTCCCCCTCCCCCAAATTTGGGTCATTTCTTATCTATTTGTGTGAGACCTTTATGTATTTAGACAGTACTCCCTTTGCTTAAATTTGCTGAGATGATATTTTCTCATTTCGTTGTTTGAGTTTTGTTTTGGTTATTTTTGATGACTTTTCAACTTTGTTCATGGTGGTTTTTGTCAAATGGAAGTTTCCAATTTTTATGTAGCACAATCTATCAGTCTTCTCTTCTGTGGTTTTGCCTTTGAGGTCATGCTTTGAGAAGTCCTCCCTTTACTCCAAGGTTATATAAATATCCAGTGAGGTTTTCATCCAGTACTTTTAGCTGTAAGAAGTAAAACCATAAATCTTTAATCTCCAAGGACTTTAGGTGTATGGTATGAACAGAGTATATTTTTGAGAGATACTAGGAGGTCCAATTGGCAAGACTGGATGATCAATTACATATGCAGGGGGTGGAGGTAGGAGGTAGAGAGGGAAGCATGGAGGGGATCCACTAAAGGGAATGCTTTAGGGGGGATGCAGGCTGGTAATCAACCCCTTCTGTGAGCGTGTCATTCTGCAAGAGTTTTCACTGTGCTGGATATTCCAGATCTACTTTCTGTACTTCTCCCTCCTGCTTTGCACCTGGGAGGCTGACCTGTATGGATTACATCAATAGACATCTTGGCCTCTGGCTTCTGGCTTGAGGTTGGCCAATGGAAAGTCACCTGTAGGAGAGGGCAGACAAGAAGAGAGACTAGGGTATACTTCCCCAGCCCACCCGCTGCTAGGCCATGGGTTAGCAGTCCCTCTCAGGATTCCTGCAGCTTTCTCCTCTGCACCCATCCTTTATTGGTTTCCTTTAACCCTGCCTGCCCTTTGTTAGTGGTTTCTTCACTGGATGTTCTTTGGTTGCGGGAATCTGAGTGGCAACCAAGGACACTGACTCAGACAGAGTTGGGCTCCCCTCAAGAGTAGTTGGGTTTCCCCCTGGGAGAACCAAGTGCTGCCCCTTGGAACTTGTTTGTGGTCCGCCCCTGGAAAACTTTACAAGCTTGCTTCTTTGAGGTTGGCCAATTCCTGGCCCAGAGTCAGCCTCCAAGAGACCACACAAGTTCCTGTGGAAGGGAATGACCTTCCAAAGCCCTGTCTCCTACCACTCCCACCTCTCTGCCTCTATGCCTGATGGATCTGCTTCCAATCAGAGACTTACTCTTCCACACAATTTAATTCAGGGAAATGCCAGTGCTAAAAAGATGCTGTATGACAGAAAACAGAAGGTTCACCCATCCTGTCATACTGCTGCGCTGTCTTTCTGGGCAAGCTCTTTCTTCTTGTTTAACTCCCTCTTCCCCGAACACACTTTAAAATTCTGCCTCTAGTCTCTGTCTCTCCTGTTCCCTTTCTCCTGGGATGCCACTCACAATCCTCACCATTCTCTCGGCTTGCCCACGTTCTAGCTTTACTTTCAGACAAAAATGAAATTCTACCTACTCAAAGAAGTCTTTTCTGATCCCAAAGCATCTGATATGTCTATTTTCTTTGAATTTCTGAAGCACTTACTGCTTCAGCCAATCATTTGTTATCTAAAGTTAGCTAATACTATTTTACTAGTGTTTGCTATGGGCTCATAGCAGTCTTGTTATTCCTTAAAAAAAACAAAAACAAAACAAAACGAAATCTCTTTAAGGTGGGTACAATTTTCATAAGGGCTCAGAGATCTTAGGTAACTGATACAAGATCACAGCAGGAGAGCAAACTGAAATTTAAATTCTGTTGGCTTCAAAATGACATGCTGTCTTTTCAATACCTGACATTTTGTATTTACCATCTTAACATTTACAAATTCAATTCCATTTTGTACTCATTCTTTCCTTATACTTTTCTTTTTATAAAAAGCCTCTCTGTCAAATGAAATCTTTAGTTTTAAAAGTAGTGTAATCATACTCTCTCTGAGGAGGTAACATTTGAACTACGTCCTGAATGTTGGAGAAGAACCTCCATAGGAAGCCACCCTGATTCTCAAGTTGAGCTCTGCAGAGAATCGCCAGGGAAATTTAAAAACAAGCAAGCAACCCAAACCAAAACAACCTGATGCCTGGGAGCCACCCCGGAGATCCTGAATTGACCAGATGAGAGTGCAGCCTGTAATGCAGATGGTTTTAATATGTAACTAAGGCTGAGAAACACTGGATTAGGGAAGGACACTCTCGGCAGAGAAAACAGCAAGTGAAAAGGACCCGTGGTGGTAGCTAGTTGGGAGCAGCTGAGGAGAAGCTGATGGAGAAGGTTATCGGGCTGACTCTGAACAGAGGAGGGGAGAAGGCAAACCTGAAGTCAGAGAGGCAGGCACAGCCACCTGGTGGAGGACATTTTAGACCAGGGGAAGGAGTTCGAATTTTATGTAAATGCAACTGTAGGCCCGGGAGGGTTTTAAGCAGAGCAGTGAACCATGATTCGAAAGCAAGCGGTATGTATAAAACTACCTCATTCTTTTTCAGGAAAGCAGAACTCTCCAGATTATGGGTGTCCAATAATTTATTCAACCACTTGCTCATTGATTGACATTTGGGTTGCTTCCAGTGGAATGCTATTACAAAATAGAGCGGCAGCGAATATCCTTCTGCACAAAAAGTGCTTTTGCATTTTTGTAGGAAAGAGTCCAAAGGCTTAAAAAATTTAGACAGGGGACCTGGTTGGCAGGGAGGGGAGAAAAATCCTTTAAAACTCCTTGTCATGCAAGGGAGAGAGATCTCTTAAGCCCAAGTGTCTCAAATGCGTGTTCCCCACTAGCCAGGATAAAGCGAGGTTTAGCAGACAATCAAGATTTTGCAACCAGCCGCTGGAGTGTCCTACAATAACACTGAAGTGTGAGAAACATGGACACACCCAGCGTTACTGAAATGGACATTTCATTTTCCCTTAGGTTTTCATAATATCATAAATTGATTACATTTGCTCTGCTTTCAGTTCTATCCAAGCTATTTCGCGAACATATTGTATGTTTAGTATTTTATGTTCACGTAAAAGTCAGCTTTTTTAAAAATCCTGTCGTAAATCAGGACTGAATTTTCCTTTTAGGTAGATAGGTATACCATTTTTTTTAATAGATAATTCCCATTGTCTAAAGAAAAGGTACCTAATGTGAACATTTCTCCAGCTATTCAAAAATTTTTTCTTTCTTAGGACATTTCCACCTTTCGTGTGCATGTGTGCGTACAAATTAAGTTTTAATGTGTAATTAACTAACATTTACTCCTGCATTGTGCTTGCTAAGCTGTGGCTTCCAAACATGAGCTGCCCGAAAGCCTTGTCCTCACTGGGTCTGTGGCCTGGAGGGGAGATCGCCCCTGTGACCTGCAGTCACAACTCAGGATCAGCAGGGTTTCTTTGCAGAAAGCAGGGGATGGAGAGGGAGCATGGAGGATAGGAACCAGCCAACGCCGGGTGAGGGCTGGAGGTGGGTGACAGTCATTGGTGATAAGCAACTGGAATAGATTGTGGCTACAGTAAGCAGACATCTGTATTGGGAGACGGTCATGGAATGAGTGGAAGTTGTTTTAATTTCCCATCGCTGCTGTAACAAATCACCATAGACTTAGCATAAAACCATGCAGATTTATTGTCTGATCATTCTGGAGGGCAGAAGCCCCTAATAAGTCTTATGGAGCGAAAATCAATGTGTCATCAGGGCCGGTTCCTTCTGGAGGCTCTGGTGGCGAATCTGTTCCTCTGCTCCTCCAGCTTCTAGAGGCTGCCAGCATTGTCTGGCTTGTGGCCACAGCTCCTCGGTTTCTGATGCTGGTAGCACAGGGCTTACTGGTATCTTTGACGGCGCTACTTCCCTTTTATAAGAACCCTTGTGAGTACGTTGGGCCTCCCTGGGTGATCCAGGATAATCTCCCCATCTCAAGACTCTTCACTAAGTCCCATCTGCAAAGTCCCTTTTGCCACGGAAGGTAACGTACGCACAGGTGCCAAGGATTAAAGCGAGGACCTCTTTGGGGATGGAGGCCATTACTCCGCCTACCACAGAAGGCAAAAGAGAGGCCTCCAGAAAGGGACGGACGGGCTCAAGCTCTGCCAAGTTCCTGTCCCAGGACTGACTGACTAAAGGCCTGTTCTGGCCACGGCAGCTTCGGGGCCCTGAGTCATTTCCCAGCTCTCCCTGCACCTCTGTTGTTCCCACGAGACAGAATCATCAGTTGGAACATCCAGGTGGTGGGGCTTGGCTCAGGCCCCCCATGCTGACTGCTGGGAGAAGGTGTCTTGCTTCCAAAGCTCCAGTAACAAGAGGCGGGTGATTGCCTCCCTGTGGGACTCATACTAGAGGGTTCCCTCTCGCCCCCTGCCAGGAGCATGTGCAGATGCTGGCGGCTATGATGTGGACACACGAACACATCTACACCCCGGGAAGGAACCAGTCAGCAGGGGCGTCACCCTGGACGGAGCTGCTGGGGCCGGTGGCCTGGAGAAGGCTACTAGACTAACTCACTTGTGAGCTCATCTGTCCTTCTTCGGGTGGCTCATTTCAGGACACTTGGGCCCTGTATCAGGCTGTCATTTTCCTCAAGAAAGGGGACTAATACTAATACGAATAAAAGGTATCTGAAAAGAAATCAGAGACACAGAGTATGTTCTAAAAGCGTACAGACAAAACACAATGGTCCCTCTCTTTAATACGCTCCTGGTGGGTGTGCAGATTGGCAAGATCTTTCTTACCAAAAGAAAGCATAGATGCCAAGAGCCTTTAAAAGGACATACCATTTGGTCCAGTAATTCTGCATCTCAGAATGGGAAAGCAGAAAATAAACAAAAATGCAGAGATTTCTGTACATGGATGTTTATTCCAGTGTTGTTTATTATAATTTTACTGTCAACGAGAGGGGATGGGGGTTGCAATATACTCACCCTTTAAAAGTGGTATTCACAAAGGGTACTTACGGACATGAGGATATTAAAGATATGCCTTGTTAACTAGGAAAAAAAAAGCAGTTTCAAATTAAAACAGATGATGTTAATATTATAAAAGCGGGAAAAGGCAACAGTACCTTTCTGTAAGTTTTTCAGAGGCTTAGGCCACAGACCCCTTGAAATCATACAGGGGTTCTAAATTTAGACTCCCTGGACTAAAAAAAGTACGTCTGGCTAATTGGTTTAGAGATGGTTTTAGCCTTTTTAGGTGTACTTTTTCAGATTTTTGGTGAATAGTTTTTATCATCTGAGCACTTAAAAAAAAATAATGCATTGAGGGCTCCTGGGTGGCTCAGTTGGTTAAGCAACTGCCTTCGGCTCAGGTCATGATCCTGGGGTCCTGGGATCGAGTCCCACATCGGGCTCCCTGCTCAGCGAGGAGCCTGCTTCTCCCTCTGACCCTCCCCCCTCTCATGTACACTCTCTCTTTCTCTCATTCTCACTGTCTCAAAATAAAAATAAATAAATCTTTAAAAAAATAATGGCATTGAAAAATTAAGCTGTGATATTAGGAGAAAATAAAGACAGAAAAATATTATGCAGCACACATTTTCTTAGTCAGGGATTTATGTTAGAACCACCTGGGGGCGTTTTCCACAATACGCTCCACCCAGAGATCCTGATTCAGTATGCAGAAAACAAACTAACAAACAAAAAACCCATCGGAATCATCTGGGTGCCCCTGGTTAAGGATCACCTCCAAACGTGTACGCATTTCTCGTATGGAAAAACAAACTCCCACCTTCCTGGGCATGAATGCCTTCTCTCTCTTCTTCATGTCTTCCTAAGATATTTGCTGATTCTTCAGGCCCCTTCTCTTTCCTTCTTCACCTCTCTTTCTCTTCTTAATAGCTTGCATCTCACCAGAAAGCACTATTATAACTTATTGGAAATAAGTTGATTAGAAATCCCCTCCCCTTTAATACGTCTCTCGTGTCTCTGTTATCATCTAAAAAGGGTTGTGGATTGAACTTGCTGGCAGAACCCTCCAGTATAGGAAGCCACTGCTGCTTTCGGCCATTTAAGTTGTGTTAAATACCCAACTACCAGCCCATCCTTTGAAGTCGGACGGCAGTTTGTGGACAGCAGAAAGAGTAAGTCCTAAATTGCCCTCCAGAGCAAGGGTCAAATCCTAATGTCCTTAATGGGAAAATTACAAGACTCACTTAACTTAGTGAGCAAAACTTTGTATAAAACAACACAGTCAGATGCCTGCCCCCCCTCCCCCCCCCCAGGAATGAGCTTCCGACTGGAAACTGAGTGAGAAGGCAAAGAACATGTTGATCCACGTGCTGGAATTTGTCCCTGGGGTTAGAGAGAGTGCCTCCTGTCTTTACCTTACTCAAATATTTACAGGACAATTGGGTGAGCCAAAAGAAGGAACAGACATTTTTGGGCAATGGTTCATTTTTCTTTTTTCTCCCCAAATTGCTTTTCTTTCCAATCCATATTGAAATTTTGGTATAAGATGTTTTAAGTTAACTAACTTGAGTATTGAGAACTAAAAACATAGCTTTTAGACATTGGGGAGGGTATGTGCTGTGGTGAGCGCTGTGAATTGTGTAAGACTGTTGAATCACAGACCTGTACCTCTGAAACAAATAATACATTATATGTTAAAAAAAAAAAAAGAGGAAGAAAGCAGGAAGGGAAAAATGAAGGGGGGGGAATCAGAGGGGGAGATGAACCATGACAGACTCTGAGAAACAAACTGAGGGTTCTAGAGGGGAAGGGGGTGGGAGATGGGTTAGCCTGGTGATGGGTATTAAAGAGGGCACGTACTGAATGGAGCACTGGGTGTTATACGCAAACAATCATGGAACACTACATCAAAAACTAATGATGTAACATATGGTGATTAACATAACATAATAAAAGAAAAAAAGAAAAAAAAACATAGCTTAGCTCACTGAACCATATTATAATATTTTACCTGTTGAGACTTATCTAAAGATCAGGAAAAAGTAAGAAAACTGATTTGCTGATGAACAACTGTTTCAAATTATGACTTTGACTTAAAAAAGCAAAATATCAACATTAGACCCTCACACTCCAACTTGGAAGATCTTGGGGCTTGACTGAATTTATAACCTCAATTCCATAACTCTGTCATTCCTGGGAGAAAAGTGTCTGTGGACTTCGGTTCAGAGATTTAAGATAGGGGTCTTAGAGTATAGGGATTGATGAAAGCAGCTGTTCAAATGTCTGAAGAGAATCTGTCACTGGGCAAACAAATCTGTTTTTTAAGCATAGGGGTTGTGCCCAAATTAAACAACAATAGAGAGCCAGTGTGTTTGGGTTTCTCTCTGATAGTTTGGAAAATCTTTGATTTAATCTCGACCCACTATTTCCTTTACTCTAGAACCTTTACTTTCTTTTAATTATGAAAACATGGGTCACAACTACAAAGTGTGGCCATCTCTGCTGTGAATCATCAGAATCTAGAGAAACGGAGGCTTTGGGAAGAAGGTATAAAAGTACAGACAGACTATGTTACATGGAGGAATGGGAAAATCTCAGTGACTGAATTCAACAATTCTGCTAAGTTCCAGGCGATGAACGTTGGGTATACGTGGTGAATAGAACAGATAAGCGGTCTGCCCTAGTGACACAGTGACATTAAGCCATTTGGGAACAATGGGGCAATTCAATCTCTGAGCTTGGTCCAGGCCTGCACAGTTTCTGTGTGCGCGCGTGCGTGTGTGTATAATTTTTTATGGTGCCTGTGAAGCCTTATAGAATGGCATTCACTGTGGACTGAAAGTTTATGTCCCCCCAGATTCATATGTTGAAACCCTAGTGTGATGGCATTTGGAGACGGAGTTTTTGGAAGGTAATTTGGCAATGAGGGTGGAGACATCGTGATGGATTTGGGGATAAGAACAGACATGAGAGAGTTTGGTTCGTCTTTCTCTGATCTCCACCCTGTGAGCATATGAGAAATCAACTGTCCATAAACCAGGCAGTGGCCCCTCGTCGGAAACATCCCATCCTCTAGACCTGTAAGGAGTCTGTGTTATGGTATTCTTTATAGCAGCGCAGACTAAGGCATCAACTAAGAGATCTTTTGGTTGTATTATGGTCACTAAGGTGTTTATTTTCTAGTCCATAAACTGAATCCAAGCTCCATATCTTTGGTGGATCACTGAATGACTAATATATAATATAATATAATATAATATAATATAATATAATATAATATAATATAATATAATATAATATAATATAATAATACATATATTTGTGTGTGTGTGTGTGTGTGTATATATATACACACACAAAATGTCCAGCATTGGCACTTCAGTCTCACCCACAGTTGAGGGCAGTTTGCTGGCTCTGCCTTCTCTCATATCACGGTGGGCATCCACCAACCACAATGCGGTGTTAAGGCCCCTCTCAGTCCTCTCCGCTTGGTCGGTTGGCGTGCTGGCTTGGAGGGGCCCTGCACCTGGCTCTGTGCTGTGAGACCTGCATTCTTGGCAGAACCTAGTGCACGGAGTCATGATGCTGCTGCCCTATCCCTGTATGGTTCTCTCTGCCCTTCCAAGCAGCCCTCGTTTGCTGCCCTTTACTTATGGAAATAAATGCAGGAGAGAAGTGTTGTCCAGGCCACTTGGCCACTTGGCCGTTGGTCCAACACCTTTATTTAGGGGACAGGCCAGGTCCATATGGGGGTGGTTAAGAGCAAGGGCCCTGAAATCAGACTGTCTGGGTTCAAATCCCAGCTGTGTGACCTTAGGCCAGTGACTCAGCCTCTCTGTGCCCCTGTTTCCTCATCTAGAAAAAATGGGATGATGATCATAAGGTTGCTTGGTGAAGTAGGTCAGCACGAAGAGCAGCCCTTGGTACTTAGTAAGCTCTTAATACATGCTGCCCCTTATGATTCCACATAATCATAGGTTGTGAACACGTCTAAACATTCACCTTGACCTTCATATTTTCGGCACAAAAGCAGATTATTCTTCATGTTTAGACCCCTTTGTTTTTAAGTGAGAGGTGCTGATGTGGCAGGAATTTAAAAAGGGCTTCTTTATGGGGCACCTGGGTGGCTCAGTCAGTTGAGCATCTGCCTTTGGCTCAGGTCATGGTCCCGGGGGTCCTGGGATTGAGCCCCGAGTCAGGCTCCTTGCTCAGTGGGGAGCCTGCTTCTCCCTCTCTGACTCCTCTGGCTTTTGCTCTCTCTCTCTGTCAAATAAATAAATAAATCTTAAAAAAAGGCGAGGGAGGCTTTCTTTAACGGACCTGGATAAAAGCTGCCCTAGGCACTCATAACCTGGAGGGAAACACTGGTGAAACAGATCTGGGGCCCAAGAAGTCAACGTCACCTCCTCCAGGTTGACCAGCTGGTCTGTCTATACCCAGGCCCTGCTCCCTCCCATTTACCCTGAATGTCTTATCCTTGTAGGGGTGTGACTGTCCCCGAGTAGCTGAGGATAAGAAAACAGGGGGAAGATGCACAGGTCGGTTGTGGTGCTTATGACCCACTGAAGAACAGAGCGTGGCCTATCTGCGAATTCCACGTGTTCACTCGATCCGAACACCCCCCCTTACCTTCTCCCCCCCACCCCAGCAGCTCTAGCTCTGAACTATCAACAAAGGGTTGCTTGTCTGCTGGGTTTTTAAGAGGGAAACGTCCCAGATTCATACATTTGTAAAGAAAAAACTATCTGGCCCATATCTTGGCCTCCCGTTGTCAACGGCAGATCGGTGGCTTCCAAGGTTTCCCCAACCACAGAAAGCTCAGCTTCCCGGCTCGAGCCTTCTGAGTAAGGTGAGACTGACCTCAGAGTTCTGTATTTATCATTGCATTTTGCCAAACAAACCAGCTTAGCGAGAAACATGGAATTGAGACCGTCTTGACGGGGCCAAAACCCGAACAGTAACAAGAACAGAAACTTGGCATTTGGGTCTCCATTTGTTTCTGAAATGCTCCTCTCACCCTCTCCCTCCCTTCCCCCAGGAGCGTTTCAACAGTCGAAGAAAGATTTCGTTCAAAGGGAACTGACTGGCTCTCCCACAAACGGGGTAGAGGATGCGTCAGCACGCGTCAGCGGCCGCACCGAGGGAGGGAGGAAGGTGGTGTGGCTGACACCTTTGTGTCAGGAGCTCAGCTTTCTCTTTTGGCTGGAAGTGCTTTGTTATTAGAGTCTGTTTAAAACTGGAATCCTTGGGGTCCTCTTCTGAAAAGCCATCATCAGCATCTTCGCAAGCCGCTAAGATGTTTCTCTCCCTGCCTCAGATCTGGCCTTAAAAAACCAGACCGCGGCCGCTGGCTTGTTTTGGTTTCTCGGACAATGGAGTTTTCAAACTTTTTGAAGTCTTAGAAATGTTACCTTAAAAGTAATGAGAACCTTGATTTAAAAATATGTGGTAAAAGATATAAGACAGATGTTAACAATGTACAAAGCCCACTCTTTGTAGGCAACAGTCTATGTTAAGGAGGACCTTAAGAATGATAACTTGGTAAAATATTAACGTGGTGAGTGTGCAGGTGGAGGCTCAGGGGCTCTAATAAAATTTGGTTCAGCCCGACTAACCTTTATTGCAGTTATATTGCTATGTGCTTGCCTAGCGAAGGGGAGGGGAATCGGGTCACAGGTAGAAAGGTAACAGGGAATCGTGGGATGAGGGAGGGAGAGAAGAAACCCATGTGACTTAGGAGTTGTGAATTTGAGCAGGTGGTGGGATGGTGATGTCTTTAACTGAAAAAGAAAGAGCCAATTTAGGGATAGATGACAATAATAACATATTGGATGTGTTGAGTTTATGGGCCTACATGACATCTCCCACCCAACCATACACCCCAGGAAGACAGCATGACCTATCACGTGCTTTGTGTCGATAATGCTTACTCCTGATAACTGTAAAATGCTTGAACTAATGAATTAATGGCAGCATGTGGAGATGTCCACCATACTGCTGGGAAAGTAAATCTGGTGCTCCAGAGAAGACCAGCATCTAATTGTTCCAGGAAAATCGGCAGAGAATGAACTGAAGCCCGGGGAACAGGTACACTGGAGAGTGTGAGTGAGAAGAGGAGGTACTGAACGCAGATTTGGGGGGTGGCTCGTGTTTCCCTGGGTGTCCCCCAGCCTTCCAGACCACTAGGGCCCCTGTTGGCCTTTCACAATTGCCAGACCAGTTTGAAGAGAAGTCTGAGGATTGGACATACATGAGAAGTATATGGTCCCTCCCCAAAATGTCTCCATGGGGAGGTATGTTGCAACGGAAAAAGCAAATCTTAGAGGAATTATGCCACACACATCCATCAGCAAGTGCAGCAAAAGACACTCCCCCAACCTTTTATTTTAAGTTTGGTGAAGTCCTAGATCTCCAACAATACTCTGCATTCAATGTTCTCTTTTTAAAAAAAAAATGTTTTTCTTTATTGAAGTCTAGTAGACACACAATGTTACGTTAGTTTCAGGTGGACAACATAGTGATTGGAGCTACAGTGTTACCGCAATTTATAATTGAGTATATTCCTTACACTGTACCTTTTACTCCCACGACTCACTGCTTCCATAACTAGAAGCCGGTATCTACCACTCACCTTCACCCATTTTGCCCATTTCCCACCCTCCCTGCTCTGGCAAACATCAGTGTGTTCTCTGTATCCATAGGTCTGATACTGCACGGATGTGACAACGGTGGTGGGATCAGTTTTTTTTCTAGGGTGATGGGATGAATCCTCCTTGAAGTATGGACACACAGGACCACGTGGAACCTGAAGCCAGGGGCCATGTGGTCTAGGATCAAGGCTTGATATTTTATGCTGCCTTGACATCTTGTAAAATTAGGAAGGCCACAGATGGCCTAGTCACAAATTTTTCTCCCCACTCTGCTCCTGCAGGTAAGGTCCTCTGGCCAAACAAGCCTTATCGCAAGAACCAGACACAGTTCCTGCTTATCCCTAGTAGCAGTCTTCTGTTCCCTGCCAGTGCATGGAATTATTCAAACAAGCTGATCATGTCCTGCCAAAAGAGCCAAGGGCCTCTTCTCCATCTTGATACTACAAAGCCTGCCTCCCACAGTCCCTGGTTGTTTCCTCTGTTCCTGAGTACAACCCCTATGGGACATTCTGGGTCCTTTTTCCTCAGGCTGTGAGTGTACGTGACTTACCAAGTGCTGTCCATTTTACCTGTCCAGTGTCGAGTACCACGTGTTCAGTAATCTTCATGACCCCACGGCCGGAATGCTCCTTTCACCAATGCGGTGAATAAGAGGTGATTAAAATAGGCCTCTCCAAAGGCATTAAGTAGCTGGATTCACCAGATCCAATATCCCGTTCATGCAAAGTGCCTACATAGTGTGTCTAGCCAATCCCTGTATCTTTGGCACCACTCCCTTCCATTGTAAGGTATTTTCATAACATTCTTAATGCTAGTTTACAGAACCGACTGTAGCACTGGAACTCTTACAGTAGCTGTTTCTAGAGGGTGGATGCCTAATATTGTCTTCCAAAATGCTAACTCTATTTCTGATAGGGTACCCCTGGGTGTAGATGACATACTTACCACTCTGTCGATGCTGAGGTATTCTGAGTGATGTTACAGACAATATGAGTGCTTGTTTCCTTTAATGTTGGAATCAATTGACTTGAAATTTTTTTTCATATAAGGTGGATACCTAATATACCTTTCCTAGATCTCTGGGGATCTCTGGGCTCACCTCTCTCCTGCTCTCTCTGAATTTACAGTCTCTTGTGAGTGTTCTCCTTTCCTCAAACCCTTGCTTCTTTAGAATATGCTACCTTAGTTCCCTTACTCTCCAAACCACAACTGACCATGAGTAGCAGACTTTACTGAAGGTTCAGGGAGAGGAGAATCCATTCACCGAAACTGAATACCAGCAAGGTTGCTAGACTTAGCAAATAGAAGACTCTCAATTAAACTTGAATTTCAGATAAACAACGAGGAAGGTTTTAGTGTAAGTACATCCCAACGAGTGCATGGTGACCTGTCTTTTACCTGGCAACCCTAAATACGAACCCTAAATATTGAAACCCTAAACAGACATCTCTGATCTTACACCAGTGGCAGAAATTAACCACTGGCCTTCTTTTCCCTTTTGTTAAATAGAGAGCATCATAGTTGTCAGAGATGAATGTGTGGTGTGGAGTGAAATCCAGAGGGCTGGTGGGTGGTGGGCAGTGATGAGTGGAGAGTTGAGGAAGATTGAGAAGAAGCCATGGGCCTTGGCTTTGTGACTTTTGGAAAAGTGATGCCAATGGATGCTGGGAGGAGAACAATGATTTCAAGGCATGGAACAAGACCAGCAGAGGCTCTGTTGAATCTGGCAGTGAAGGGAAAGAGAGTGTATATGAACGGAAGGTGATGGAAACTTACGAATTTTTTTTTTTTTGAATTGGATAGATTTATAGGTATCTGTGGGCTGAAGAGGAGGAGCCACGGAAGATAAAAAGTTGAACTATGAACCAAAGATTTAAGAGGGGGGCCCCTTTCGTTCTTTGGTCGGGCGTTTGATGAAGCAGTGTTATGGGCTGAATTGTGTGCCGCCATGTGGTAAGGTCCTAACCCCTAGTACCTCAGAACGTGACGGTATTTGGAGACAGGGTCTTTAAAGAGGTAATTAAGGTAAAATGAGGTCATGTGGGTGGGCCCTAGTTCAACACGACTCGTGTCTTTATAAGAAAAGGTCAGCCCAGGAAGGCAGAGCGGGAGGACCATGGGAAGACGAGCAAGGACACAATCATCCACAAGACAAGGAGAAAGGCCCCAGAAGAAACCAACACTGCTGACAGCTTGATTTCAGACTTGTAGCCTTCAGAACTATGGGAAAACAAATTTCCATTGTTCAAGCCCCCCAGTCAGTGGTGCTCTGTTATGACAGCTCTAGCTAAGCCGTACAACGGGTATTTGTGATCATTGTGTACACAGGTTTTGGGACCAGCCAGCATGGGTTTGAATCCTGGCTGGGCTTCTTTCTGGCTGTGGGATCTTGGATGATTTAGTAAACCTGGAAGCCTCAGTTTTCCCCTCTGCAAAATGGGGATTAATGGTTTACACTTGTAACGTTGTGAGGGCTAAAATGAGGCAATGTGTTTAGCACAGTGTTTAGTGAGGAGTTAAGTGCTCAATGCCTTTATTCCTTCAACAAATACTGAAAGACTATGTGCCAGGCATTGTTGTAGGTGCTGGGGACATATCAGTAAAGTAGACAAAACCCCTGCCCTCTGGTAGCTTTCATTCTGGTGGGGGAAGACAGATAATAAACAATTATGTAAAATCTATAGTAAGTTAGATGAAATGGCAAAATATATAATATAAGTGACAAGTAAAGCAGGGAAGGGATAAATGAAATGCTAGGAGGTATTGAAATCTTAAATAAGGCGACCAGGGAAAACCTCACTGAGTAGGTGGCTTTTGAGTTAAGACCTGAAGGAAGTGAACGAGCCAGCACTCGAGCAGAGGAAACAGCAAATGCAAAGGCCCTGTGGTGGGAACATAAGGCACAGCAAGGAAGCCAGTGAGTATGAAGAGAACAAGGGTAAAAGGAGCAGGAGATGGGGCCAGAGAGGTGACAGGGACAGGTCATGTAGGGCCCTATGGTGATGGAATGGTAGCCCCTAAAATATATGTCTACACCCTAATCTCTGGAGCTTGTGAAGGTCCCCTTATATGGCAAATGGTGAATTGAAGTAATATGCACGTATGGCAAAAAATACGATTAAGGATCATGACAGGTGGAGCTTGTCTAGGATTTTCCAGGTGGTTTCTAAAGGCAATCCTAGGTCTTCCTATAAGACAGACACACAGAGAAGGAGAGAGGAAGACGGAGCAGAGAGACGCACCATAAGCCAGAGTGCCAGCACCGGAAGCTGCAAGAGGCAAGGAATGCCTTCTCTCCTAGAGCTTCCAGAGGGCGAGGAGCCCTGCCAGCACCTTGACTTCTGACCTCCAGAACTGCAAGGGAATACATTTCTGTTGTTTTCAGCCACTAAGATTGTGGTAATTTGTTACCGAAGGCCTAGGAAAGTATTACAGGGCTGAGAGCTCATATTAAGGAATTTGACTTCTGAGTGCTATAAGGAACCATCGGAGGGTTCTGAGTAGTAGAACAACATGATTGGACTTTGTTTAAAAAAATCTCCTCGGGGTGTGGGGCCCAAGGGGGCAGAAGTCGGGGGGCCGGTTAAGAGACCCCTGCTAGAGTTCAAGTGAGCAAAGATGGGGGCTAGGACCAGGAGGAAGGCAGAGTGAAGTTGGTGAGAAGGCTCAGGTTCTGGATACGTGTCAAAGGTAAAGCCAACAGGATCTAAGAGTTGAGTTGCTGCTCCTGAGATGGGGCATTTGGCAGTAGGACCTGGTTTTGGTGGGCGAGGTGAAGCGCCAGTAAAGGGCCAGTTCGGGCCTCAGGGTTACCTCTGCATTGCCTGTTAAACCTGCAGACGCAGATACTGACTAGCCGCTGCTATATGGCACAGAGTCGTGTGAGGGGTTAGGCTAGCGATGTAAGTCGTGGTGCCAGTGGCACACGGGGTGTAGTTAAGCCGAGACATGTTAGCTCTTCAAGTGGGAGCAAGTGTTTGTTCCATTTGTGTTGTTGTGTTTTAACGGACAGGACCACCGCACTGCAAAACCTTGATTGCCTCTAGATGTCTAAACTCATAATGGTTGGCTCTTGATGTGTCCTTAATCGACTCTGAGCACACGGAGCGCAACCACCAGGATGATGGCGTCATCTGGCAAAGCTACTGCCTTCAGACTTAGGAAAATGCAAAATATTTAAAAATCAGTAATTTCATAAAATCAGTCCAAGCTTCAGCTCTCTTGCAAAATACTCCCTCCCCCACCCCCAGTCTCCAGACAGTCCTCTGTGAACACAGCTTGAACAAGAGCTCTACTTGGTGCTGCGTTTCCCTTCCTACCGCAGAAGGGCAGACCCCAACCAGCACACCTATGAGAAAAGGGAGTGTTTCCTTGAGACCTCGGGGAAATGGAGTATATTTGCAAATCCCTTGTTTTTGTTTTTGTTTTTTAATGAAAAGTTTATGAATTTCTTCAGGTTAACTTGGAAGAGCTGCAAGAACAAGTTACTTAATTTTCTGAGAGAGATGTGGCTCATTTGAAAGCGATGACAATGACTTTAGCTTCATAATTGCTGTGCTTTATACAGCACTTTATATTCATAATTGGTTTCAAGGACTGTCGTGTTCATTATCATAACCAGTTCCATTCTCCCTCCTCTGGAAAGGGAAGCTGAAAATGTCACTGACCTCACTGACCTAGGGGGGAAAATAAATTTAAAAATCACAGAAAGTAAACTAGATTACTTAGAAAAAAATTTTTTTTAACTTTCTATCTTGATTTACTTCATTGATTATAGAACTTTATATGAATCAAATATCCACTTGTTTAAGTGTAAGTGGGGTCTCAGGACCCCAATTTGCCCTACACTAGCCATGATTTAGGACAAGTCACCTTGGCTCTCTGACGCTGAGTCTCCTCCCTTCTTAAGCGGGGGGGAGGGGGGGCGTAGCAACTACCCATGAAGCTGTGAGGATGGAATGAATCATATACCTGAGCCCTCAGAGACCTGTCCCAGGGTAGACACTCTGCAGTTGCTTTTCTGCACACATCTCTCATTTGCATCATAAATCAAGTAACAAACTTACATTTTGTCCTAGGCCCACCATTACCAGATGCTGGAGGTTGAAGAAGGACACAGTCCTGGCTCCTGAGGGTCTCACAGTCCCTTAGGGAATTTATGTATTCAGCTGATAGTCATTAAGGGCTTATTATGTGTCAGGCTCTGTTCTAAGAGTGAACAGACAAAATCCCTGTCCTTGAGGAGCTTACATTTTACTGTAGGTGACAGTAATCATGCACACGAAGAAGTAGATAATATCAGCCAGGTTGGCATCAGTGCTCTGAGGAAAGTGGGCTAAACAATGATGGTAGGGTTGGTGCTTTGGTAGTGTGTTTGGGGGCAGCCTCTCTGAGGAGGTGATCCTTGAAAAGAGACCTGAAGGAAGCAAGGAAGTGAGAGAGTTCCCAGAAAGTACACAGCTCTGAGGTGGGAATGTGCTTGGTTGAGAAATGGGCGGGAGGCCAGTCTGGATGGAGCAGGAAAAACAAGGGGACAGTAAAGGAGGTGAGGTTGGAGAGATAACCAGCGGTCAGGTGGCAGGGAACTCTATAACGCAAGTGCTTTGCTAGAGGTGCATATGTGGTGCTTTGGGGATGCAGAAGGCTCTGCTAATTCTCTTGGGAATGAGAGATTGCCTCAGGGTCGGTGTGAGGGAAGGCTTCTCAGAGAGCCAGAAATGGAGCTGAACCACTCAACACATGCTTACGCTCTGCTGAATGCCAGGGGCAAAGACAAGAAGACAAGGTATTTGTCTTTTAGGGGTTTACAATCTACTGAGATTATGAAACAAAATACTTGACTTGATGGGGACAGAGGGTAGCGATACTTGCAGCGGCAGTGGTGGGCGTAAGGTATACACTTGTTGAATCACTATGTTGCACACCTGAAACTAATGTTACATTCTGTGTCAACTATACTCAATTCAAAAAATGTAAACAAGCAAACACTTGACCTGGAAGTCTGCACAGGGCATGGTGGAGCCCCACGGAAGGAGAGGTCGGTGGTGTGCAGTGTGTGTAGGGCATGGGGTCACTGCAGAGAGCAGACCTACGGGAGTCAGGAAAGCTCTTGCAACAGGAATGTGATTGGATCTCATTGTAGGTGATTTTGAAGTTGGAGAGCAGACAAGGTGGGGTAAAAAATACAGTTATTTGCTGAAATTAGTTCAAAGATACGCTTCCCCTCCTCTGTCCGGAGAAGGTCTTTGCCAACGTGACACAAGATACATGGGCCATGTCTTGTCGCGGGAGTGCAGCTTTTGGTGTCATTCAGAAACCCATGGCTTATTCTTCTAGACCTCACGTTGTGTTCCCACATGGTTTCGGCCTCCATTGGGAGGCTGGTCAGGAGGCCTCTGTCTACACCAAGAACTATAAGGAAATATAAGGAAAAGGACATTGTTTCAAGGGCATGACCCCTTGTCCTCTTGCACTGGGCCATCCTGTGAGGATGGGAGATGTGGAGGAGGAAGGGCTCACTTAAATGGGCCTCCAGGAAAGTGACAAGAAGCAGCAGGCATTGATGGCTCCAGGTGAACCAGGGGGATCTGGGTCCGATTGCCTCTTCCACCCTGAGCAGCTGACTCTGGGCCAGCTACTAAAGCTCCCTGGGCTTTATTGTACTCATCTGTAAACTGGGCTAATGATGGCATCAACTTCACACTGCTGTGAGGACAAAATGAGTTATTAAGCTTGTAGCACAATGCCTGGCACATATTAGGTTTCCAATAAGGATTAACTATTTTCCCGTATCAATACATCTCATTAGAGGGTAGAAACGAACTTGGGAGCCAGAAAAGCTCTTTGAGCCGTCATGCAATTGGATCTTCAATGTGAGTGGCGCTGAAGATTAACTGGAAAGGGGACAAAGTGGGGTAAAAAAAAAAAAGGCAGCAAAGATGGGTTTCTGTTTCAAGACATTGGGTTGCAAAGGGAAGGAAAACTGATAACTTGAGGGGAATTTTTAGGATAGATTTTAGGGAAGGGCTCAAATTCAGGCTGATGCCGCTGATGGTGGTGCCCTACCACAGGTCTCATTCACTCCCACGGATGTGGGTTTGGTCCTTTACTCCAGCCATGGGGTTGGTAGAGAAAAGCATAAAGTCATGGCCATACTCAGGTAGTAAGGGCAGAGTGGAACCAGGACAGAGCCCTTGCTCAGACACTGTCAGGCACTGATAAACACCTCTTGTTAACACCTGTTGCCATGGAAACTGTTTTTGCATGGCCCCTGAGCATTTGACTTCTTACTCTTCAGTGCATTCCCACCACCGGGGGTAAAAAACCAACCAACCTACCCCCTTACCATCCTTCACCACGCCTGGCTCATACTACATACCAAATACTTCTTGGCTGCATCAATCAATCTATGCTTCCCTCGAATCAAACATTAAATCATAATCTATTATTGGATGAAGCTCGAAGCCATCCTGCCGGCTAAGTCTGATGCTGAGATTCCTTGGCCCATGCACAGTCAATTCCATTGTATGGCCATAAATTAGAAATACCTTGCAAAAAAACACTAAAGCTTTTCCAGGTCACATCCATGCCAGAGAAGTGACACAGGGGGGACAATAATGGAAGTCAGCCTTTTTAATTGGAAGTCACGACTCACGCTGGCAAAGAAACCGTAGGAAGGCCATGCAA
This sequence comes from Callorhinus ursinus, assembly GCF_003265705.2. Classification (NCBI taxonomy): domain Eukaryota; kingdom Metazoa; phylum Chordata; class Mammalia; order Carnivora; family Otariidae; genus Callorhinus; species Callorhinus ursinus. The sequence continues at coordinate 43,131,794 of NW_027397067.1, read as the reverse complement.
CCCTTGACTGCCGAAAAAGTGGAGGCATTAGGACTCATCAGCTGAGTTTTACAGCTAGAAAAATTATGGCATAGCAAGGTTAAGTGGCCCAGTCAGGTGCCAGATTCAGGGACATGTATGGAGGGTCACTAGTGACAACTTTCCTATGGAATTGGACTGCCAAGTACAGATTATTCCATTGTCCCGACACAGAACTCGCTAGAAGGGAGAGGTGGCAGGAGGAAGATGATGAAGCAGTAAAACTCTTTTTAGAGGAAAGTGAAAATGTGTCCAAAGTATATAGACAAGGAACAATATTAGAGTCAGCCAGAAGAGACCCAAGGAGTTACAACTGTTTAAATAAAATTGCCATTTTATATTCACAATGGGCCAGATTTTATCCCGGGATAGCTCTGCAGGAATTCTTTGGAAAGATTCCTAACTCTAGAATTACTTGGTGAGAGTGAATTGGGGCCCTATGAAAATGATACGTGGTGATGATTTTATGCAACTGCTTTTTAACCACCTAATAGACACAGAATTACTTTCCTACTAGTCCCACATTGGCACAGCCCTGGGAAGAACATTCAGCAAATCCCATTATACTGTGGATTCGACTTCTCTTTCACTTTGATAGCTTTTGTGGAAAGAAACTTCAACGAGTTGTGTATTTGTCCAACTAACTCAGCATAAATATTCATTTCTCCAGAATATGCACACTATGCAAAGTTGGCCCAGCCATATAAGCTTAGAAAAGTCCAGCACATACTGTAAGCATCACTTAAGTAGTGAGAGTACAAACCCTGGCAATGTCTATATACCTAGAGAATCAGATTGCTTCTGCTGTTGCCTGTCCCCTTGCTATGGGCAGTGAATACCAAGAAGTTCATTCTGTTCTCTCCTGCTTTCCCCCCCTGTTGGTCCTATTGTAATTATATCCTTTTCTCTGATATTTTAAAATCTTCTGGCCAACGCAGTCTTTCGTTAAGTTGTCCCCCAATGTTGGGAACCGCTACCCTCTTTCCTTATGTTTTGCCTGTCCCAACCTCTATTTCCATCTATGGGAAACCTCTCTCTCCCTCTTTTTCCTCCTTTTCTAAGCTCCCATGGAAATGGCGACACAAAGATGGATGACACAGTTTTTGTCCGTGAGAAACTCACACACAGACTGGTGGGAGGAAATGTGGTGCTCAGGAGATACACGGAAACTCCAAATAAAGGTCTATCTGTCAGCCTGGGAGGAAATCCCAGAAGGCCTCCAAAAAAAAGGTGACATCTACATTGAGTCCTAAGATACAGTTAGGAGTAGGGGCAGGTAGGCAGAGTGGGGAGTGGGGAGAAGGAATCCAAGGCAAATGTGAGCAAAGGTAAAGAGGCAGGAGATAGGACAATGGTGTTGTGGGGTTGGTGGGGGGTAGAGGGCTACAGGTCCTCTGGGGCACCTAACATGGCAAAGTAGGTGGCAGCCAGTTGGGGAGATGGGGCTGGAGAAGTGGACAAAGGCCCAAAAGAGAGTCTGCTTCCTTATAGTCATGGTTACATGACAATTCACTGTGGGACGAATGGAGGAATGAATCACTGAGAAATCGTTTACGTGGTAAGACTCACAGAGCCGTCAAACAATGGACATGAAGCTCCTGAACATGGTTCGTATGGTTCATAGCAAGGGTTTGGTTTCTGTGGAGAGTAGTTTAGACTGACAATCAATTTGCTTATTGATTTTCTGTTTTTCTTACTTTCATTATTACCTACAATGTGCCACACCTTGAGCCAGACACTCAGGATAAAAAAATAAGACAGCAGCCCAGGGCAGAGTGTTTTCTTCTAAAGGTCTGGCCTAAGAGAGGTCCCTGGCCCCTGGTTGCACAGACAGAGGAGGAAACTGGGTTTCAGCAAGGTCATTAAGGTTTGCAGGAAGCAGGCTGGTGGTGAGGCCACTAATCTGCAATTGAAAAGAAGGCAGCAAGGCGGAATGGGGAGCCAAGACTTGATTTTACACACTGTATGATGAGCTCTGTGTGACCTTGACAAAGTTATTGGCCCTCTCAGTTTTCGTTTTCTTATCTGGGACATGGGGGCAATGACATCTATTTAACAGAACAGTTTCCAGTTTCCAGATTCCAGAATAATTTCCAGATCCATAAGATCATGTATGTGCCTGGAGTATCACAGGGAGAACACAGTTCATTCCAACCAACATTCCTCGAACGTGCAATTTGTATTCAAGTCCTATACTGTTTCTGAATCCTCAGAGCACTAAGGATTCAAAGATGAATAAGACACAGTTTGCATCTGTAAGGAACTCTCCACCAAGTGCTAGCTTTCTTCTGATAATTACAGATAGAAATTTCTAGTTTCATGTCTCAGTTTCTCACTCAGGAAATGAGGTTAGTTTTCTTGCCTTCCTTCCCTTCTCCAGAGAAAGTTCCGGAACCTAAGAGAACTTAAATACACACACACACACACACACACACACACACACACACACACACACACACACACGGTGAGGTATTAAGCACACATTCTGGAAATAACAAAGAAAAACTCCTCATGTCTAGATTCGCACTGGGCTGGTGGTGCCGCCCTGGCTCATAGAGCTATAGGTCAGAGCATGGCTAGTCTGAGGACATAGAAATCCATAGGCAAGTCTTCTAGCTTGTGTCCAGAATCCCCTTATGGCTCCTTGGTGAGGAAAAGGCAGACAAATTCACAGGAGCCTCAGGTTCTCATGCGTCTCCCACATGTTGGTGCTGTCACTGGGGAGGGAAGTAAGCATTCCACATGCCAAGTGCCTTTTGATGATCATGATGGGGTGGGCGACTCCCTTAGGATTTTGTTTCTTTCTTGTGATGTGCTAACCTTGTTCATCTGTTCCATGTGTTCTCACTACTAGGCAGCAGCTGTTTTTAAGTTATCTGGGCCGATCCACAGGGACATGTAAGCATCTAGAGAACATTAGTGATAATACACCTGATAAATCCATTGTGTTACATGGTTTCCCTGCAGAGAAACAAGGAAAAGACCAGCATTCTGATGACAGTCTAGCTTGTGGGGCACATCTGCCACATATTAAACACGTTTTAGGGACTCATTTCTGAGAATGATTCTTCTTCATTTTAGAAGGACAGCTGCAGCTGTGCCTCCCTGTGAGTTATATTCTGTTGAAGGCAGCCCAAACTTAGGAGTTGTTGAAAATTTCAATCACTTTCAATGATGGGCCAATGAGTTTTAATAAAGCAGGATATGTCCAATGATGCCATTGTGTATATTTTTTCATTTGTTCCTTTCCGCCTTCCTCCCTCCATTCCTTCCTTTTCCTTCCTTCCTTCTTCCTTCCTTCCTTCCTTCCAAAAAGGAATCTTTCTAGGTGATTCAACTGAGTTTTAACTCACCATAAATCATGACCCAGAGTCAAGAAAGTCCAGTAAAATGCATGATCTGATTGGAAATTTTTGTCATTTCTCTGCAAAAGACGATGTTTAAGAATCTGGGGCATGAATCAAAGTTTAAAGGTAGAATTTACAAAGCACAATGGGGCTGGCCTGCATGTGTAGAGCAGGGTCTACACCCACCATGGCTAGAATGTGCAAAGAAGGAGATTTCATGTATCTTGTAACAGCAGAGTCCAGGGCAATTTTAGAGCAACCTGGCCAGTCTACTGTCAAAAATAAACCAACTGAAGTATATGTAGTCTTCCCTCTTCTTACCTGCCCCGGGACCCAAGCTCGTCTCATCTCTCATGCTAGCCCCCCGGGTCTTTCATTCTAGTTCAGCGGAAATAAAATAGAAACTTGACATTTTAAAGAGAAAATAGGAGGAAGTCCTGGTGAACTCTAATTGTGCCTTTTCGGCTACAAGGAATGGAAACTCTCTGTGCAGCTCCAGAAGTGAGGATTCCTCTAATGGAGACGAATGAACATCATAGGGATCACCAACACTAAGGCATAAGATGGCTCAGAGCATCTCGGAAGCTGGTGAGTCTTCGCTCCTGTCACCACTTTTGGAGGTTTTGGCATCCACACAGAAGATTCCCCCAACACTCTGACCTTCAACCTCACCACCTCCAGTGACCCTTTCTTGCAGCCCTGTTAGCCACCTACTCCCATGGTCTTACCCTAAATTTTACCGTTATCGATAATTTCACCACAGACACCGAGTTCGTGGAAAATAAACGAAATGCTACAAAAATATGGTGAATAGGTGCAATCAGAGGTCTTTCTCTCAATTGATTGTGCAATCCTGGAGTCCTGTCTCGAGAGGTGGCTAATAGTAGCTGTTCTGTGAATGTTGTTTGTGTTTGCTCCTCAGAGCCTCTGTCTTTAAGAATTAAATAAAAATAGCTAACTAACAAATAACTGGCTGAATACAAGTATGTGTTTACTGTTAAACTCTACAAAAGCTATTCCTCCAATAATTATGTCAAGTGTTGGAAAGAAAAAAATGTCCACAATATCAAGTGAATATCTATCTGCTGGTTAAAGCAAAAATTATTTTCTCAGATTGAATTAAGATGAAAAGTTAAGTTCACTAAAAGTAATTTAAGAAATTAATTTAACTTCCTGGGGTGCCTGGGTGGCTCAGTCATTTAAGTATCTGACTCTTGATTTTGCTCAGATCATGAGATCAGGGTCATGGGATCAAGCCCTGCATCAGGCTCCCTGCTCAGCTCACAGAGTCTGCTTAAGCATCCCCCTCCGCTCCTCACCCTGCTCTCCCTCTCCCTCTCTCTAAAATAAATAAATAAATAGATAAATAAATAAATAAACTCTTTAAAAAATTAATTTAATTTCCTAATTGTTTCTTTTGCTGGAAAATAATTTTCTTGAATCTTGAATAATCGAGGAATTTATTTAAATTTGATTACATTGCTATTATTATATATTTATGTAAGTCACTGAATCACATACAATTTACTTAAATAAATGACCTTAAAAGTTACTGAGCAAGTGTAGGTATGTCAAATATTAATAGCTTTTTAACTTTTAACTTTAAAATTCAACATTTTATTTAGTCACCTTAAGCCTGCATTCAGTAAAAAACCAGGCTTGTACTTTTTTAATGTACACATGGCATTATATACCATATATGCTATAGTATGCTTGTACTGTGGATAACACATACATACAGCAAATAAATAGAGAGTATATCTGTGTTGTTGAAATACCACGTTCTGATTGTGCACATGACGGGCCAGTCATCACTTCCCGACTGCACGTCAGTCATGTTGTGACACCGAGTCCTCATTTACGCTATGGTCAGCAGAGCAATAGGGTACCAATGGGGTGGTAACAAGTTGAAAGTAGAGCCTGGCTCTCAGATCCAGGTGTCGCGGCTTTCGTGAGCCGGTGCCGTGAATTCCTGACCGCAGTGATCTGCTTCCCTATTTCTCGTGTTCCTCCTCAAGCCAAGCAGGTACTCGGCTCAAGGCTGTTCCTCTCACGGTTCCCTCCCGGCCCGAGACTGGCTGTGAGAACAGGGCTCACTCACTCATTTGGTTCAGGACTCTGCTCAGAATTCATGTCCTCAGAATGCACGCCTTGGCTGGTCCCCACACTCTGAACCCTCTTCATTTGTTTTAATGTGTGATACCTATCACCACCTGACATTATATGTCTATTTGGTTACTTGGTTTACTGTTTATCTCCCTCATTAGATTGTAAACGTCACAGGACGACGCCTTTTGTTTACCACTCTATCTCCAAAATAGGGACTTGGTATTTGTTGAATGTGTAATGAATACATGGCTAAATCATAGAGCCCTAGTTTGAGTTTTGGCTTAAATGGAGCACAGCTTGAACGTTTCTTTTTCACTGCTTTAGGCGACCTCTCTGCCTCCGAGGGGTTGTGAAGCACCCAAAGGAAACAGACATCTCTTTCTCTCCCACCGCCCCCCCTTCCTCCCCTCTCTCATTCTGTTTCACACTTTTCACATTACAAGTGGCTGATACGGTGCAGGACCCTAAGGGGATAAATCTGCAGAGGGAGCCCCGCCTCCTTCTTCTCTCTCTCTGCCCTGCTCAGAACAAGCCTCATGCAATTTCCTGGGCATACAGCCTTTGGAAAGAGCTTTCTTCACCTGGTTCTATCACTTGGTCACATACCACTGGGATGACTGTGGGCCTCTCGCCCTTTCCTGCCTACCAGGTCCGGCTGTCAGGTGTGAGTTACTGTGGGCTCACAGGTCTCATCCCAGTGTGATGACAGTCTCCTCCAAGAAGGTCATGCAGAACGTTTCTCCTGGAATATATTGCTCTAATCAATTTTAGACATTGCCTTAGATGTCCTCGAAGCTTCGCAGGAACCATCTGAAGGTGCATTCCCATGAGATTCTGGCCCAGGACACCAGACTACCTTGAAATTAAACAGCCTGACGAATTTAAACATTGCTACGTACTTATTTCTGGGGCGATCTAAAAGCACAAGGTAATTTCTATTAGGGGACAGGGTTTGTGTTTGTCTATCATATGAAATGGCAGAAAAGGAAACACCTATTGATTTTGCAAATGTATACTTTTTTATGGTCTCTAAAGAAATGGAGGAAATCAAAGACTCCATTTGCTATTGCCATAAGGAATATAGTGCAAGAAAAATTTACCAGCCTGCAAACCTGCAGTTTCTGGTCTTAAATCCTACCTCTGTATTGTGTTTTTCTTCTTACAAATGGAAATCCCTGAACATTTAAATAGAGGACTCAACTTGCTTGTCCCTTGAATTGCAGTTCAACGCAGAGACCCTTTTCACTGGATTAGATTGTTCAAGTCCCTTTAGCCGGGAAAATTTTTTTCGTGGTCCTCCAGGTTTCTTTCTGGAAAGTGAGTAGGTCAGGAGGAGAGATACCAACCTGACTTAGCTTTTGTGGTGATGACAAGGGCGATACAGCTTCCTAGGGTGAGCTTTGAAGTTGGGCAGACATGGAAGGGAATCTTGTAGTGTCTCCATCCCTAGTTCCACAATCAGGGCAAGTTATTGAGAGAGGTGGTATTGAAGAGTGGTTAAGAAGACGGGCTTCTAGGTCTGACAGCTTGAGTTTAAATCTTATTCCTGCTACTTAGTCTATGATCTTGGACAATTGACTTTACCTCCCTGAACTTCAGTCTCTTCTTATGTAAACTAATGCTTTGCTTTACTGGGTGGTTGCAATGATTAAGTGAAATAAAGATGTTAAGCTCTTAGCACAGTTTCTGGCACACAACAAGGGTGCAATAAATAGAAGCTGTTACATCATCATCAACATCATCATCACCATCGGTAACATTAGTAATTGTGGTATTAGTTAAGATCACACAGCTAGTCAGTGATGGAATCTTAAAAATCCCTAGTTGCCTTATTCCCAGCCAAGTGACTTTTCTGTTATGTCAAAATATGTAGCTTTGGGAAAAGATTGGGCAAGAAGTTTAACAACGAGGGTGGAGATGATGATGATGATGTTAGCAATGACGGTGGTCACTTGAACCACAGCCTTCTGTAGAGTAGTGGTTCTCATCCTAGATCACATACTGGAATCATCTGGATGGTTTAGAAAAGACCTGGATTTCACTCCCAAAGATCTGGATTTAAATGGCTTGGAGTGCAGCCCGGGTGGTGGGATTTTTAATAAATCATCCTGGGAATTCTCATGTACAGCCAGGGCTGAGAACCACTGGTGTAAGGGCACCTCTTGTGGCTTGCCCCTCAGTGGCGATGGTCAAGACAAGATCAGGTTCTGGTGCCCACAGAGAGGAAAGGCAGCAGACCTGGTCCCCAAATTACCTGCTATTACAAGACTGAGAGGATGTGAGCTCAGTTCACCTTGCTGGGCATCAAGAAAGGAAACAAGCAGCTGGTTACCTCTTCACTTGGGAGCCACCAACCCCGTGATCTCCATGGGAGCCTCTCTCTGCACCCAACTGTCAGAGGTTAACCCATCCCGACTGTCAGAGGCTAACCCGTAAGCAAAAGGTGTGCCTACATGTAGACCCGCACATGCTTAGAAGCATGTTATCCTGGAACAGCCACGAGAAACTCAAAATGTGAGTGCATGCATGCATGTGTGTGTATATATAAGTGAAATCATTACATTCAATTTCAGATTCTCCTGCATGTAATTTTATTCAACACAAAACAGCTGAATATTGTATAGGAAGATGACCATGATCTCGAGAGAGCCTTGAGGTTGTTCTGAGCCACCAAGTGGCATCATATTGCACATCTAACTAATGGCCTTCGGTTTAAGAGTGCTGATTGAATCCACCTCACTATTTATGGCCATTATTTATCAATACATGATCTCCTCTCTACCCAGAGGTGCACAGCACAGGGTGGGTAGGGCCAGCCTGGCTTGACCAGATCTCACAAAGTTGAGCAGATGTCTCAAAGTGATGTGTCAAGCTGGGGAAAAGAGACAGCATTGTGTCCCTGAGGAGTGGGGAGTTGAAGCTGGGGCAGCAGAGCCAGGCCAGGGTTCTGGAGCGAGAATCAAGGTGTGGAGTCCCAAAAGGGTGTTGTGATACCAGGAAGGTCAGAGGAGCTAGAGAAACAGGAAGGGTCTTGGAGCAGTTCTGATAAAATGGGTCAACACACCTTCATTTGTAAGGGAAGCAGGGACCAGAGTAAAATGGACAATTATCATTGCCTATGTATCTATTGCAAATTATTTGCCTCTTGAAACCCTGGACACAGCAGGTAGCTGAAGCTGGTGATTTTATCAGTCCATCGATCTCTTGGGGTCTGGTCCATGGACATTTGACCCTTCCGGAGTTTTAGTTACTGCTTTCCCGCCTCTCTTCTTTCTCAGTGTGCCTTCCTCTTATGAACCACTCTTGTCCTTGCCCCGATCAGGGCCCATGACCAGGGGCTGCCGTGCCCACTCCGTGCCCTTGTTCAGGACCCTCTGCTCCCTCCTCCAAGAAGTCGGCAAGGTTTCCTGTTGGAAAGGGTGAGTAAATTAGTTCACACCACAGCATGACTAACTTAGAAATGCTTAGCATGCACCTCTTCCCTTTAGTGTATTTGCATTTTGTGGGGAAAGCATTACAGGGAAAGGAATTTTAAAATAGAATTTCAGGTGTCTGTCAATAGGACAACGACAAATGATTAAAGATACTTGTGTAAGAAAAGAGGAGTTTTGAGAATTTCACAAATTTTCATGGGCATGCTGCCCCTGAGACAGGAACGGTCTTCTCCCACGTGCTGGTCTATGCAGAGGTCCAGGTCGGGGGAGCCAGTGGGCCAGGGAGGTGGAAAAAGCACTCTGTAGAGGATCAGCGACATGAGTCTGGGCTCACACTCAGGCACTAGCAGTGTGTGATTGAGGCAATCCACCTGAGCTTCCCAGAGAAGTAGCCCAGCCAGCCTTTATGGGATACCCACTCGGTTTCAGGGCAGCATGCGCTAAGCTTCAGGGTGCAAGGCGAAGAGCATTTACGGACGGAGACAAATGGTGGCCACAAGGCTTTCTAGTGGTACGCACAACAGCGTGCACGGGAGAGGAGTGGAGGGAATGTCTAACTGCAGGGGTACCGGGGAAGCCTCCTAGAGGTGAGCTCTGCACTGGAACAAAGCTCCACAATGTCCAAGCGTCTGATGCTGGGGACAGTGCAGCCTGGCCTGTGGGAGCCTCGAGGTTTGGAGTCACAGAGATAGCCTGAATCGAGGCTCTGCTCCTCACCAGCTGTGGAACATTGGAACTTCATGTGATCAACAGGGAGGATGACAGTATGTACCCCATAGGTGAGAAGTAAGATAATACAAGTGACCTGCTCAGATCGGTGCCTGGAACATAGGAAAACCAGGTTTTATCTCTTATTATTGAATAACTGGTAAAGAGGGGGTTTCCAGGAATAGAGGAGAGACTGGGACAGCATTCTAGGCACCGATTAAGGAGTGGAGGCTCCACCCAGAGCATCAGAGGAACCAGTCACGAGGTGAAAGGGTTGGAGGGTTAGAGCAGAAAAAGGTCTCTGGCAGCTTCGGGAAGGTTGGGCTGAGGAAGGCAGACAGGTAACAGGGGTGTGGGAAGAGCCAATGAAATAAGAAGTCTGAGAAAAGCTCACTCGGGCGTGCAAAGTGCAAGGTGAATAGGAGTGGTCCAGGGAGACCACGGCAGTGCTGTCAACAAGCCCTTGGCTGGGAGGAGCCTGGGGGAGAACCACTGCTGTCCTGCCCTGGGAGGAGGTGGGAGGGCTGTAGTAAGGACCCTGCCCGCGCCTACGTGTGGCAACTGCTACTGACCACGGGAGTGGCAGACAGGAATCCTCAGAAGGGACTACTCCCTACTCAGCCCTCCTACCATACCACCCCCCAAACAGTCTCTCGAATGGGAGACTCCTCATGGTGGCTGTAAGCAGAGTGATGGTGTTAGAAGTGGCCGGGACTGAAAACTGCTTCTCTTAACTACGAGAAGTTACTCAACTTTGGCCTCAGTTTTCACATCCATAAAATGGCGTTAATGAGAATGCCTACCATAAGATGGCTTTGAGGATTAAATGAGTCACTCTGTGGAAAGCACTAGAATGGTTTCTGGCACACAGTGCTGAATAAGCCGTTTGTTGGCTAAAATATGTAAAATGAAAGTAATTGTACCTACTTCAAAATGTATTGTGAACATTAAAGGACTTAGGGCAATGTCTGGAATGTAACAAACCCTCAGGGAAGTTAGCTATGACTAGTGGTATTCTAACAGATGCCCTGGAGCCCAGGGAAAAAGCCGGGGGCAAAGTGAAGGTGTGGATGGGGAGGACATTTTCCCCGTTCTGGTGAATCTACTTGAACATGAGTCTTGCTTTGTTGCATTTCTAGTTGAAGTTTACTTTGGACGTGTTTGTTAGTCGCTTTCTGCATGCATAGATTCTCAGCTGTATCATTTTTATCTCTGAAGAGATATGAAGCCCCGATTCCTTGCATTGCATCAGGCCTTTATCTGCCTGACCCCAGTTGAGTGCACTGCTGTTGGGAGGCAGAGGAATGGACTAAATGATCTCCTCCTACCCTAAAGATTCTTTTTCTAAAAAGGACAGGTCAGATTTCCCTGGCTGACTCACCCAGAACCCCACATGTCCTCCATTCATCTCAATTGCTTTGCAAGATCAATGGAGGATTGCTCCTCAGTTTGCTGGAGCACCCCCACCACCCCAACCCCCCACCCCAGCTGGGTTTGGAGAGAGGAGCCACAGGGCTAGAATCTCAAGAGAGAAGGTGAACATTTCACAAAAGGGCAGAGAAGAAAGCAGGCAAATGGAAAGCTGGGGGTCTCGGGATACCCTTGACTCTCTTCTATGCAGAACAGTAAGACCATCCACGGGAGGGCCCGTCTCCTCAGGGGGACAGCAGGGAAGCCCAATAGGGATCCCAGTTCTGTCTCCATTTGCAGGATCCGGACCTACTTACTTGACTGCGCAAGCTTTTCCTCCTCGGTAAGATGAGGAGAACAGCAGTACATCAAGAGTGTTTTTAGGGATTCATGAAGTAACAGCCTTCTTTCTGTTTCTTAGCCTCACGAAGCTTGTTCCCACCCTGGGGCCTCTCTCCAGAGAGCTCTCCCACCAGCCTTTTGTGTGATTACTTTCTTTTCAGCATTTAGGCCTCAAAGCAAGTATCTTCTCCTCAAAAGGTTTTTTTCTCACCACCTGATCAAAAATAGCCACTCCCTGACAACTGTATCATGAGTTCCTTTTATTATTGACATTTATTTGCTTACTAGGCTAGCATCTGTCTCCCAAGACTAGAGTGTTAAGTCCCATGAATACACACTACTGTGTGCTGCGGGCTCGGCCCACCAGACTGATAAATCATGTATCAGAAGCACCTGTATATTCAGCACCTAAAACTCAATGATGTTATTTTTATTATCATGATCTTCCCAGGAAAAGACATCAGTTTTACCATTCTCTTGTCTTATGTCTAACAATCAGAATTCCTTTCAATTTTCAATCCTTAGCAAAATGTTCACTTCCTTTGGGGAACTAGTATGCATTTTTTCTTCAAGGGTTGAGTAGCAGGCCATGTTTCCCTTTTCACTTCAGCTGCCAGGAAGCTCAGGGCCAAATTTTCAACTCCCTTATAGCAGCTATGTAAGCTTTCCTGGCCTGCATATTTGCCTTTCTCTTTCTCCTTAGTCTTTACTTCTTGCTTTATATTCATCTTCATTCTGCTTAATCTCTGAGAAGATAAAAAAAATTTGGCTTAGAAAAGGGCAGGTACCAATGAGGCTGGGCTATGGAAACTACAGCCTAAACATAAGAGAGGAACGACTTGGGGAGGATACTCCTGCCACAGGCCCTGGACATGGGTCTCGGCCACTGTAGATGCAGAGTCCTGAGTGGGGACGTCTGCTTGGACAAGACTAGTCACACGCGGAGACCCTCACAGTGAGGGGAGCAGTGCACAGGGGGTCTCTGGCCTTCTAGGCACCTGTATGAGGCACGGCCCTGCCTCCTTGCCAGACTCAAACAGTAGGGGATTCCTCAAACATGGGAGAGGCATTCAGGTCTCACCCAAAATACACACAATACAAAATACACCAAAATATCCACCGAAGTTTGTCTTTGTTTGGAAGGTATGTTTTTCCTCATATACTTCAAAACTTTTGTGGAATGAAGTGGGAGAGGAGGATATCAATAAATACAACGGATGTGAATTGATCCATGCCAGAAGGTGAAAGAAACCTTCCATTTCCTTACCTTTCTAAATGAAAACCTACTCTGGGCCCCATTCTCCAGTGGCAGCGAGAAGTTGCTTATCATGGCTCCTTTCTCATTTCTTGGACCACCAGAGCCCAGGAGTCATACTTCTCAGAAAAACCGACGGGGTGGCATCCATTCTCTGGGGAGCCCTCCCCCCCACCGCATTTGCCATGGAGATGCCCTTGTCCGTCTGCCTGGGCGCTCACTGATGTGGGCAGTTCCCCTGGTAACTCTCCCTCTCCGAGCCCCTGTGCTGGGTTGGCTGCTAGCCGGGCCGCTCTGAGGTGAAAGCAGGAGTATTTTCGATCCATCTGAGGGTAGAATCCCTCCGGGTGGGAGGAAGTCAGGCTGTACAGACACCCGGAGGCCGGAACATACGGGCGGCCCCTCCGTGGTGCGTTCTTCTCCTCCCACCCCCACCCCATTCTGGCCCCAGTGTCCACGTGTTCAACCATCCTCTACCCAACAGCGTGGCGCACCCCTCATACATTTTCTTCTCCCTCTGCTCCGTCTGCATATGGGGGACACACTGAGTGTAGGACCGCACCGTTCTCCCCAGTGGGAGGAGGAGGGTGACATTCTATATTTTTAAACATAAAGGGAGGCTGGTTTGATCAAACTCCTCACAGCCAACAAATTCCCAAGGCTACCAGGCCGAGTTTCCAGGGCAGCAGTTGCCAAGAACAGAACCATCAAGGTGTATCCAAGACTGTTGCTTTCCTGGAGGCCTTAAGTAACATGGCCTTGCCCCTGTCCCGAGCTCCCGGCATGAAAAAGGCTCACGATGCTGTCTGAACACCAGAGGGCGCCATTAGCCTGGTTTCTGGATTCTCGGCGCTGTGCTGATCGGAGTAAGAAGCCGACAGGTGTGTGGTGGTAAAATAACACCCAGAATTTTAGATTTCTTTTGTTTTGTTTTGTTTTGTTTCGTTTTGTTTTGTTTCGTTTTGTTTTGTTTCGTTTCGTTTCGTTTTATTTTATTTTATTTTATTTTATATTTTTTATTTTATTTAGATTTTATTTACTTGAGAGAGAGAGTGAGCGAGAGAGAGAGAGCACAAGCCCAGGGGGGTGGGGTGGGGGAGAGGCAGAAGGAAAAGGAGAAGCAGACTCCCCGCTGAGTAAGGAGCCCATGAGGGGATCCATCCCAGGACCCCCGGATCATGACCTGAGCCAAAGGCAGATGCTTAACGGACTGAGCCACGCAGGCGCCCCTAGATCCATTTTAGAGCCAGTACTTGGCTCTTTGCTGTGAATTTAGGTGACCAACAATAAAGTAGGACAGACCTCCTCCATTCCTTTCTGCCCAACCGCAACGGGAATAAGCAACCTTTCTAAACTATGGTTTAAATGGTTTCCAAGGGCCTGATAATATAGTGATTTGGGGCATGAGAAGCACGGTGCCTTCTATGAAGGATGAGGAAGGCTTTTTTCCGTTTTATCACGATATAATTGACATATAGTACTGTATAAGTTAAAGGTGTACAGCATAAAAGGAAATTTTTTAAATAATTTCAGTGAGAAGCCTTTCCAGGTTTTACACATCACTCGTCTGAAAACCACGTGGTAGGTCCTCCTCCTCCCTCGGTAGAGCCACAGTTCTCCTCAGGTCACCCCTGTCCAGTATTTTTCCCAGAGCTTCCATTGGTGAGTAGCCCATCACAGGGGACAATACACAGCCATCTGGGTCTTCCACTGGGAGTTTGTCACCTTTTTGAATCTGGCCTGAGCCAGACTAGGCTTATGGAGAAAGTGCTTGGCAAGTGAATGAAAACTGTAAAGAAGATTTTGGGGTGAGGGGTGGGGGTGTGTGATCAAAGCTTTTGGTCCTCGGCTTTTTCCGTTTTGTGTAAATAGACCGAACTTAGAAATGAGTCTCATGGGGCCATAAAAGCTGGCCTCAGCAGGGCATTCACTTGGAAACACTGGTAGTGGTTATGGTTTTGAAAATAATAAAAACACATTTTTAAAATTGTGTAGGTCATAAGAAATGCACCTGTCATTATGAGCACCAGGTGATGTATGGAAGGGTTGAATCACTATACTCTACACCTAAAACTAATATCACACTGTATGGTAACTAACGAATTAAAATAAAAACTTAAGAGAAAAGAAAAAAAATTCGTTAAGTCAGACTCTGTGTCTTCATTCATCATTCATTTAATTACTGGCTATTTGCCACTGAGTCCCATAGGTGCCCCACAGGAGATGAATTGAGTGTGGTCCTTTGCCCTGGGGCTGTTTGTTGTCTTGTGGGAGATAAATACATGTAAAACGTCATCGCTGTCGGATGGATAAGGACTGGGATGTAAACAAGAACCTAGGAAACGAACCTAGGGAGGGTTAAACGTGGTTTCTCCTTCGATAGTTCCACACCTAATCATGCACTCATTCATTCCACACAGATTCATCATGAGGCATCTCGGGACCAGGCTCCGTGAGACAGTGAGCACACTCCAATTGTAGGGGCATGCAAAGCCTTCCGTTACAAGGTCCCCATCGTCTGGAGCAATTGGGGTTCTGAAAGCTCGACACTAACCAGCAAAGGCTCACATGTAGGATGAGGCCCACAGTGAGGAGAAACTTCTGGGAGGCTCTTCCCACCCGTAAGGGCTGACATGCCCTGATTTTATGTATTACCAACGGGAGTAACAACAAAATGTAGCATGGGAAGAATCCTGGAAATCTGAACACATCTTCCCTTGCTCAGAAAATTCCTTCAGCGTGGTCACTTTGTACAAACTCTAAGTGTCACGTGTTTTAAAAATCAGTTTCTGGGGCGCCTGGGTGGCTCAGTCAGTTAAGCGTCTGCCTTGGGCTCAGGCCAGGGAGACTGCTTCTCTCTCTCCTCCCCGTTTGTGCTCCCTCTCGCTATTTCTGTTGCTATCTCTGTCTCTTTCTCTCAAATAAATAAATAAATCTTTTTAAAAAATCAGTTTCTGAGTCAAGAAAACTTAATAAATGAAATTAATTCCTCTCCTTGCATAATAGCGAGGAGAGGAAATGCGAGGAGAAGCCAGTTTTGGCAAAATCAGTATCGTTTCTGCTCTTAAAGTTTGGGCAGCATGTTTCAGATCAGGGTAAACATGCCTCACCCAAGAATGTAGCCCGATTCAAAGAAAACATAAGCTTCAGCGTCCACTTGTCTGCAGGCTTCTCCGTGTAACGAATGGAGGCTGACCATAGCGGTTGACTTTGTCTTTTTGCAAGGCATTGTAATGCGCCTCATGTCTTTTGAGCCCCAGGAAGGGAAAAAACAGGAGGTGAATTGATTTATACAATCAAATGGGATCCTGAGATTCCCAGGACTATCTGGGGAAAGGGGGAGATGGATGAGGGAAGTGGCAGAAACCAGGGGGATGGCGAGGAGCGATGGCCAGAGGGAAGCCTCAGGGGAGCCCAAATGAGGACCCTTTAAGAACAAAGACATCTGATGTTGCTTTATATGTCGTCTTGTGGGCCATGTGGCCATCTAACTTCTCCACACCTTTAGTACCAGTCTGCCAGATGTGGCATCCTTGTGTGCTGTGGGATAGCCGAGGTCACAGGATGATATTCAACGCAAGATGGCAAGAGACAGTCACAGGGGGAGAGAAAGAGGTGAGAATTCTGCATAAATAGGATATTGGAATAACAGGAAGCTGGGGGAAACATACTCTTCCAAGAACCCCCAGAAATGTCAGGAACAGGAAGGATGCTAGTTTTCCTATATAAGATGCAGGCTCTAGATATTTTAAGGTTAATTATTAAAGAAAGGATGCCCCCACACGGCAGCAAGGTGCACCAGCACCCGGACGGCTGGCCTGTATGCACACCCCCACCATCTCTCAGACTCTCTGCTAGGGTTTCCCGCGGGCTTTTTAATTCATTTCCTTATAAACATTCAAAGCACGTTGGTGTCCTGTGAGAATAAATGGTATGGATTGAGTTTTTCTAAGTTAATAAATTTCAAAAACAGTGATTTGACGGGAGCGAGGGAGAGAGTGAGGAATCATCGGGTTAAGTTTGCTTTCTATGTATTTGAGTTTTATGAAAGGGAGTCTCAAAATGAAATGATCACTGCGCAGTGGCCACGAAGAGCTCTTTGGGGGGGGAGAATGGCAGCTTGAATTAATTGGCCTGTTTCCGTGTTTTTTGTTTTTTGGTTTTTTTTGTTTTTTTTTTTTTTTAATCTCCAGCCATGCAAGAAAGATAACCACAGGACTGTGGTAATTACAGACTAATCAGAGTGATTTGTTAAAGATAAACCTAGCTGGTGGTACTAGGGATTCTGTAAACACTTTGTCAC
Source organism: Callorhinus ursinus (assembly GCF_003265705.2). Taxonomy (NCBI): domain Eukaryota; kingdom Metazoa; phylum Chordata; class Mammalia; order Carnivora; family Otariidae; genus Callorhinus; species Callorhinus ursinus. The sequence continues at coordinate 43,114,868 of NW_027397067.1, read as the reverse complement.
TTTGCACATTTTGCAGACGACTTTTAAGGGAGCATCAGCTCATTTAACGGGCTTCCTTGTGTGAGCTCTGTCATCGGAGCCACTGACTCAGCTTTTAATCCTTCTTCCATTTGAGCTGATGCCTTTCATATTTTTTCAGCCATCAATTTTGTGGCCAGTGCAACCTGTCCTGGGGGAAATGCGGCGGCCATGGTCAGGGTTTCCGGGGAACGGCTGCAGTGATGGGCAGAGCCCTCGTGCTGCCCACTGTTCCCTCCCTCCAGTTTTCTCCTGGATCTTGGTTCTTCCACCTGGGATGACGGACATCGCTGCAGGGCGTGGGCACACAGGCACAGAAATGAGCAGAAAGCACCTTCGCTGGTGGAGCCCTTTATTCCAAAATGATCAAGGAGGTTGTAATTCCTCACCGGTTTCTTATTTTCTAGCTAGACACCATGAGAAAGTGTGAATCTTTCTACAGAAGTGGGTTTGTTTGTTTGTTTTTTTTTAAATATCAACTGCATTCCTTAGTATTTTATGGGGGCAACCTGCAACACACACCCACATGAACATACGTACACACCCCTCAACTAAAAGTTTTCTAAGAGAGTGTTTGTGCTATGCACAGGAATTCTGATCTATTCTATTCTATTCTATTCTTTTAAGATTTTATTTGTTTATTTGAGAGAGCGAGAGCGAGAGCGAGAGCGAGAGAGAGAGAGAGCATGAGCAGGGGGAGGAGCAGAGGGAGAAAGAGAAGCAGATTCCCCGCTGAGCAGGGAGCCTGATCAGGACCCTGCGATCATGACCTGAGCTGAAGGCAGACCCTAAACCGGCTGAGCCACTCAGGAGCCTTCTATTCTATTCTATTCTATTATTCTATTCTATTCTGGTTTCATTCCATTCTGTTCCATTCCATTCATTCAATTAAAAAGCTGCTGGTCATTATTCATTGCTCTGATGTCACCACCCACAGTAAAATACTGCAATCTAGACCACTAGGCACTAGGTCACCATAGTAAAACTGTCCATTTTATGGCATGCCTGGAAAATGATTAGAAGAAGGCGTTAATAGGAATCTCCGCTCTCTAATCAGTCTTCTTTCTGATCTATTTAACCATCCTTAAAAGGAATCACTATGAACTTTATAAAGGGGCATCCACCCTTCTCTTACCTGGTTACATGGGGGTCGGAGGACAAGGGTTTTCAACCCAGGTCTGGTCCCAGCTGTGCCACCAAATGTGAGAGCCCTGCAGAGTATCCAACTCCCCCTCGTTTCTCTTGTCTGTAAAATAATACTATTAATAGTTCAGGTATTTCTATGTGCCAGGCATTATTCTAAGTGTTTTATATGACTTAATTCACTTAACTGCACTGCAAACCTGTGAGTTTGACCCCACATTGTAGCCCAAAGTCAAGACCTGGAAAGTTACGTGCTATGCTGAGCCTGTAGACCTACAATGCTAGAGCCAGGATCTGTGCCTGGGCAGCCTGGACATTCTTCTATACGTTGTATCTGGGGCAAGTGAACCTGGTGATCTCCCAGGCCTTGCTCGAATCTGAGTTTCTAGGATTCTCCCTGTCACGGTGGTTCAGAGTTCCTCAAAAGTGAGTCTTCCCACATGATCCTCCCTGTGGCTCCTCGGGGAAAGTTCTGCGTTATACGGCCGTAGAGAATTGTGGCTTCTGTAAGACAAACCCCAACCAATGCTTCTTACTCTAGCAAGAGGTGTGTGTGCGTGGAAGTGGTCAGAGAACATGGAAGGCAGGCAAGTTGATAAAATCACCCAAGGAGGGTTTTTCCTTTTTCTTTCATACCCACATATAGCACAGTCCCCCTGCCCCTCCCAGCACACATCAGGAACTGTGGTGAGGCCGGCACCAACAAACATGCCGGTTACAGCTGAGATGCTAGAGAGGATGTAGGCGGGTCCAGAAGAATCTGGAACACATGTCAACACCACTGCCAGGCGTGCTGCTCAGGAGTGGGGAAGACAAAGTTGAGGCTGAACTGTCACAGGCCTTGAACCCCAGGAGAAGCCAACAGGCCTCTTGAAAAGACCTTCAGCATTAAAATGATCCTTCCAGGTACTATTGTGTTACACTCCTATGGTGATATTCTTGGCACATTGGATACGGCCTAATATTGCTAAAATATGAACTAACATCTAAGAGAGGGTCAAACAATCCATGGCAGCCATTTAAACCTCCAAAAAAAATACAGCAAGGGAATCATAGTGTCGCCTCCACACAATCGTAAAAGTGCCCCCCACAGGGAAGGAGTCAGTATTTATTTGATGCTATATTTAAACAAATATCAAATAATAAAATCCTTATGGGGAGATAGGGTTCCCCCCCCTCCATTAGGGCCACTGTGGGGAAATAAATCTATCAAGGGACACATTTAAATAAAAAGAAAAGTAGATTGGTTTCAAGTGGTAGGGTTTGGGGGTTTTTTAAGGAGGAAAATACAAGGTTCAATCCACTTGGTGCTTAAATTAGGATCAACGTGAAAGCAAAGTTTTTAAATCTGCTTCAGTCCCAAATTGTAGCTGGTTAAAGGGGAGGAATAAGAAGAGTGGGGGGACGGAGGGGGACGGGAGCAAGAAGGGAAAGGGAGGAGAAGGGGCCGGGCTAGGGTCGGCGAGAGCCCGTCCCTGAGCAGGAGGAGCTACTCCGAAGGATGCTGCGATCTCAGAGTCTCAAGGAGTCAGGAAGGTGGGCACTGAAGGCGAACTGAAGGGATATCATACGAGGGAAAAAAATAAGAGGAACTGAGGATGGTTCACATGATATCGTTGGAGAGGTGAAGAAGAGATGGATCTTAATCTCCAAAGGACTAGTATGAGTTTTCCATTTGACCTTTGTGTGGATAGGTATGAACTGACCCTCAGTTATGCTTGTTAACAGAGGTGGTGCAAAGGGGTTAAAAAGCCAAAACTGTCAACAAAGTTGTCTAGAAATTTCTGTCTTTAAAATTATTATTTTACAAATGGGCATTTCTTGAATTGTTTTATTAAATCTTTGTACTTTTTTCATTGTGGTAAATACACACAACATGAAAATTGGCCATTTTCGCCATTTTTACATGGACAACTCAGTGGCATTAAGTATATTCATGTTGTTGTGCAATCATCCCTGCCATCCAACTCCAGAACATTCTCATCTTCCCAAATTGAAACTTTGTATCCATTAAACACTAACTCCCCATTCCCACCCCCAGGCCTCAACCCCACCCAAGCCTTTGGCAACTACTATTCTACTTTCTGTCTCTGCTTTTTTTTTTTTTTTTAAAGACCAATTCATTATAAATGTGACATTTCTTTCTTTCTTTCTTTCTTTTTTTTGTAACTGTGACATTTTATAATCTCAACGTTTAAGAAGCAAAATTATGGAGAGAAGGCTCTTTGAGGAAAGGTAGGGCTTACACTGCCTGTTCAAACCTTAAATCCCATATTTATCAATTTCAAAATGAAATTTCAACCATTTCTCAGATTTAAAGTGTTCATTGACTTCTTTGTCTTTATTTTTAGTGATTCCTAGACACAGAGACACTGGAGTATTGTTTTTAAGAAGTCCACAACAGTAAATAGTTACATCAATCATTTCTATTTGAGTAGAATATATTGAAACTAGTCAGTGTAGGTTCATGCCCTAAATATTAACATAAAATATATGAAATTGTTTCTAAAATGACTGAGAAAGCATTGAATGCATTGAACCACTTTTGATGGAGTAGTTGTTCTTTGCAATTTCTTTTACAAGTTAAACCTGGCATGTCAACAAACAAGAGAGCAATAACCAATAGATACTGCAATCATGTAGCTAATACTATTTAGAGTTCTGAAGCAAAAATAGATTATGATAAATTGATAGTAAATGTGACATTCTCAGTGCATGTAAATAAACCCTGAATTTGAGAACCTTTGTTTTCCCAGAGCCCTAGTAAATACACTTTTAACAGAGATCTCATGTAAAGTAGCCATATGCTTATAATTATCCAAATATTGTAGATCCCCTGTGTGAAATTTCACATCTTTATTGCTTCTATTTTAATGTTTACAAAGTTGGTAGTGATTTTTTAAAACCAAATCTGATCCTAAACAGGAAAGACAATTTCCTATGTAATTGTAATTTTCTATGCAAGATTTGGCAAGGATCAAATCATCCTTAGAATTTAATCATCTTTACTCTTATAAGCATCCTCTACGTTCATTTGAGAAAGGCACTTTGTCTGCTCAATTTAAGTATCCCAATACCTATTAGCAAACTGCAATGTGTTTTTAATCTAGAATATTTGGACAAACATAAAACATGTCTAATCATTACAGAAGAAAAGTGTTGCCACAAATTCACAGTGAGATACAGTAAAAGCTCACTATGTCAAACAAATTTAGCCTTTTGAGAGGAGTTACTGAACAAAAAGAAATTCTTAAGAGGATATGAAAGCTAGTTAGACTGAAGTTTTAAGATGTAATTTCAGAGCAAATGTATAAAGAGTGAGAATTACTAAAATTAACAGAGAATTCTTTGATACTTAAAAAATCCAAATTCTCAAGTAATTAACAACCACTCTAGTTACTAAATACCTGTAATAAAAATTTACATATGCTGTTGTATGTGTAATCTGCATAAAAAACCTAGAGGCATGGATTTTCACCTCCATCAGAGGGGACAAAAATTGAGTTAGAAGATTTTGGGTTCTTGTAGCTAGAGAGTGAGACAGAACTGGGATCAGAACCATCAGCTCCAACCCCCTCCTCCTTCTTTCACATCCATAGTACATAAGATGTCTACGGCCCATTTCATTCTGATGCTGTTTTTGTCTCCCTTCCAGGTTCCAAACAGGCCCAACCCTGCTTGCTTTTAGAGATCTGACCAGATGAGGCACATTTGGCCTGCTAGCCCTGTAGGCAATTAAATACACCTGGTTCACATGGGGAATGAAAATTATTTGCTCATTAGGAATAAGAATCACTAATTTGAGAATAAAATTGCATACTATGCATTTCCTTTACAGCTCCCTCTTAAAAATCAAAGCAATTCTTGAAGTTCTTGGCAGGTAGATCACCCCTATCTCAGGGTGCAGACCAAAGGTTCTCAAACCCCAGCATGCATCAGAATCCCCTGAGGGCCTGTGGACCTGTCAGTGGCTGGGTCCCAGCCCCAGAGTTTCTGATTCAGTAGATCGGGGATAAGTCCCAGCAATTTGCATTTCTAACGAGGTTCAGGGTGATGTTGATGCTGCTGGTCCAGGGGAGTCCCCTCAAGAACTACCGGTATTGACAAACTACAATATGGTTGGACATCTACATGCCCTGTGGTGCCCCCAAACAAAGGAGAGCAGTGATTGGGTTGATCGGATGCCCCAGTGGGTCTTTGTGCTTTTTTCAATATTCAGAATCCAAAGTCACCATTCCCTGCCAATCTCAGTACTGTCATCCTGGTGGAAGGCATGGCACCAAGTCAGAGGCAGCTGGTGGAGTGGGGAAACCGAGGCCCAGAGAGCTTGTGAGTATTAGATCATCAGGCACCACTCTTCATTCCATTTCATTTAACTTGTCTGTAAGTCCTTCTGTGAAAGAATGGGAGTGCCAAAGCCAACAAGCAAGGAAACAGAGGAAATGGAATTATCAGTCTCAATAGAAACGGAGGAAAGCAGGAAGAATTACAGAGCTGGTACCTCCCAGTCTGAGCTGTGAAGAAGTGGTAGCTTCTGTGCACCCTTCCTTCAGAGGTGTTTGGTTGCTGTTGTTGTTGTTTAGTGTTTCCTTTGTTTTTGTTTTGTCTCATCTTCTGCTTTTCCAAGGCAGAGTCCTTACCTTTCTTCCTGCTGCTACATTTTCCACTCTCTTTGAGGAACATGGCCCAATAGCCTAAGCCAATAGCTTCTTTTGTCCTTTTGGAGGGATCTTGTCTGCAGATGAAATTTTATGAAAGTGTCAAAACCATAAGAGCAGGGCTGGTTAGGGTGGAGTAAGGATGGGCATCATGAGCCCTGCCTGGTTGGCTAGTTGGTCTCCTACTCAGAGTTTTAAACCCACTGATTGGGTCCTTTCTGTCATTTGCTTTCTATTAAGCAACATCTACCAGTCTTAAGTCTCAATTCTCTTGGTCCACATAGGTGATGACTAGCTAGTCTTACCAGATCACCACTTTATCGATTTATTCAGAATAGTGTAACGGTGGTCATAAACTATGAATGGGGACCCTACTCAAGAACATTTGTATTTAACTAGGACTTTCTGAAGATGGTACCTCAAACAAAAGCAGTTATTTCATTTGTGCAAATATCTCACTAAACTATATTTCCTGAACCGTCACCTCCCCTGTGGGGAGGGCACACACAAAAGGTCAGATTTCTTCACTCACTTTTATAAAAGTTGCGCTTTGACTGGCACTTGAATGAAACATGACATAATAAAAGAGATAAACTGCTTTATTTCTTTAAGAGAATCTTTCTCCCTGGGTAACTATGAAATAATCACTTGAAGATAGTAGCAGCACGGATTTCAGACAGAAAGAGGACAATTTTATTTGCTTTGGGTCCAATATTTCTGGGCACGCATATCTCTCACGTATGGTTGTTTTGTTGTCAAATGCTCCACACATCTCATTTGTGACTCTCTAGTTTCTTAAAATCATGCTAATGGATGTCACTCTCCCTTGCTCATCTTGCCAAGCTCCTGTAAACATTCCCCCTGCGGCGCGGGTTTGGTTCTCCGAAGATAACTCCGTCGTTGTCCACAGGGGGGCAGGACATACCATACTGCACAGCTGTTCCTGCTGCCTTCTGTTTCGGGGGGAAAGATCTATCCCAGCACAGAATGCGGGGGCGGGGGGGGGAGCTGCCCTGGTGCCTATGGCCGACCTCGTTCAGCTCAAGAACCCCTTAGCATTTTTTTAGTTTCTTCATAGATGAAACTACTGAAGAACTTATGAGAGAATCAAAGACTGGACTGAAAACTTAAATTCTATATACTAGTTCAAATTCTCAAACTATTGTGAGAAGATCTGACAACATATGTTCACTTGTAGTTTTTTCTCTGTATCTTTATTTGTAATGCACCCATGTGCGTTACACGCATACACACACACGCACACACACAGAGCAAAGGCCTTGGCATGGCCCTGGTAACACTGGGGTTATTCCTATTTGAATTCCTATTTGAAACATATCTGTGAGGGAGGAAGAGATAAGGCTTTATACATTACTGTGGATCATTGTCACTACATTGGAAATATTTAAGTAAGAAAGACTTGCCACCCAGTCCTGACTGGACCAACTGACTAGAATTTTAGCCTTGGGCCCAGCCGCTGAGTTTGTTTGCTCACCTGGGAGGCAGTGCACTTTCCTTGCATAGACCAGAGGCTGGTAGCAATGAAAGGGAGGAATATCTGCCCTGGGGGAATCCTGGAGCCAGGAAGACAGACCACATCCTTTGTGGTCCCTGTCCCAGTGTCATTTACACTAACATACCACCCCATCTAGTGTGCTGAGAGATCCCAAGCCACAGCAAATAGGCTCATTACTTTGTTTCCTGTTTACCGATAACTTGTAGCTGATAATGATTGCTGTGAGCAAATGAAGAGAGAACATGCTGGGCTGCAGTTGCAGGCAGGGAACATTCTTATTGGATGGGGGTTTGAAACCATGAATCATCATGAACCAGACTCCATACTGACAGAAATTAAAACACTGATAACACAAACCACAAGTGTTCATTTCCCCGAGGGAAGGTATGGAGAGAGACCACAAGGAGGAAGCCTCTCCTGGATGACACAGGAGAGGCGGATGTACAAAGCCAGAAGCCGGGCAGGCCGGGCTAGACCACGTGCATCTCAGGGGTGACAGGTAGGCAGAAGGGGCGGCGTGGCTTGTGCTGGTGAGCAATGAGTTTTGAGCCTGTGGTTTTGAAGAGGTGGCCTGCACAGGCCAGGAGGGAAGTGGTGAAGACTTGCAAAGAGGGGCAGAAGGGCACAGAGGAGAGATGTTGAGGACAATGGACTTGGCAGTAATACAAAACCAAGCCAAAAAAATGAAAGGAAGGGCCAGCAGACATGCTTTGGGCGTTGTATTAAGTGACAAGGGCAGGATACAGCAAGGTATCTATCCCTAGATTGCAAGGATAGGAAAACCATGGGCACAACAAATAAAGAAGGAATGGAAGGGAACCCATCGGGGTAAAAACATTTTGATTTGGTGATTTGTTGGAGTGGCAAGAATCTGAGAAACAATTTTGTCCCGTTTCAGTTCCATTTCCTTTTATGTTGTTAATTTAGTAAATAATAAAAAAATTTAAAGCACAGAGAGAGGAAAGAAGATAAGGCTATGGTAAAGCACCTTTGAGTTTAAAGGTAGGAACCTGACAATTATGAAATCAAAACTAGGGGATATATATGGGGTTGGGAGAGGGCCACGGGGCATCTGTGGAGGAGAGGAGGAAGAGAGCAGCCGGCAGACTCTGGAGCAGTGTGACTTTGGGCCTCAGTTTTCCTACCTGTAAAATAGGGACAGTACAGCCCTTATAAGACTGTTTTGAAGATTAAATGAAATAATATATGTAAAGGGCTTACAACCCTGCCAATACACAAGTTCTCTTAGGTGTTTGCCATGGCCTAGTGTCCAGGATGGAAGGCTTAGCCTAGACCTTAAGGCAGTTAAAGCATGAAGACAGCGGGGATGTGCAACTTCGTCCCCTTGCAGTCAGGTAAGTGGACTGTGCAGGGACAGAAAAAAAGGCAGGGAAAAGCAAAAGTGAGAGGGGAACAGAAGACTGGGAACACACACATAAAAACCAGTGTGGGAGGAAATCATCTGAGAGCAAATAAAACTATAAAGAAAAGAAAAAGTCAAGAATAAGAGATACTGGGGCGCCTGGGTGGCTCAGTTGGTTAAGAGTCTGCCTTCGGCTCAGGTCATGATCCCAGGGTCTTGGGATGGAGCCCTACGTAGGGCTCCCTGCTCAGCAGGGAGCCTGCTTCTCCCTCTCCCACTGCCTGCCGCTCTGCCTACTTGTGCTGTCTCTCTGTCAAAGAAAGAAAGAAAGGAAGGAAGGAAGGAAGGAAGGAAGGAAGGAAGGAAGGAAGAAAGAAAGAAAGAAAGAAAGAAAGAAAGAAAGAAAGAAAGAAAGAACGAACTACTGGGTGGGTGAGCAATTCTTCTATGCTGGAATGGGAACCCTGGATTTGGGGTCCTGGCTGTGGGTTCTGTCCGTGGCTGCAAGTCCTCTTGGCTGAGTGTCATTGGAAAAGTCATTCATCCCCTGTCTGTCTCATTTTTTAAATCTGTGAAAGTGAAAATAGTAAGGCCAACTTCACAGAGCTGTAGGGAGACGAAAGGAGAGCATTTTGCGGTTGGTGGCGGTACACCCAATAAATGCACAGGGAGACTCTACGTCCCTAGCATTCCAGGGCACAGAGCACTGTGGGAGAGAAGCGGCCCTCCGCCTTGACTTCCAGCGCTCAGGCCCGGGAGTGAGCGAGGCAGTGGGCGGGGAAGACACGCACGGGGAATCTGGGGACAGATAAGGGAAACTCGTGATGGGGCGAGGCTGGGCTGAAGAGAAACAGATTGGGGAAGAGCTGCAAAGGGAGGGGTCCACTGAAAGAGGAGGGGGAGGCCGCGGAGGGAGAGGGTGGGAGGGCAGAGATGGGAGGGCAATGTGCGAAGAAAAGCAGGCTGGGGAAAGGGGGATTGGAATGCAGAAGGAACTTAGGGAAGGAGAAAGGATTGAAGGCGGGAGGGCAAGAAGAGAAAGAAAATGGGGATGCCGTGGAGGCGGGGGCCAGGCCGCGAGAGGAAAGAGGACCCGGGGAGCAAACTGAGGAGAAAAGAACCGGCTAAAGCCAGCGTCAGAAGAGGCTGGGGACTGCGAGAAGAGAGGCTGGGGCCTGCAGTAGAGCGCGGCAGCTTTTAGCATCCATCCAGACTCTAAAGACTCGTGGCCTTTGCCTGACCTCGAGGGTCGGGAACAGACGCCCTGTCTTTGTGGAGAGCGGTACCCCACCGAGAGAATGGGGCTGTTCGGGGCTGGGCCCTGCGCCTGGGACGCGGCGAGGCTTCGCTGGCCCCGGGCTGGCCCCTGAAGGCAGTGAACGGCCGGCCTGGAGGCTGGGGCCGAGGAAAGACGGTACCACCACCACCCGGAGCCAGAGCGCAGTCCGCTGCAGAGGCGCCGGCCGGGAGCCGTCTCTGGGGGACGCCACCGCCGCTTCCCTCCTCCCGGGCCGCACGCTCCCCGGACAGTGGAGGCGACCCGCGAGGCCCTAGGGCCCGCGCGGTGCCCCGGGGGTACCGAGCTTCGACAGTGCTCGGGGGACTCTGGCGCTGTGGATGCTCCCGGCCTCTCCGCCGCCGGGCGGCCGCGCCCGCCTTCCTCCGCCCAGCGCTCCGGGCCCGCTCTGCGCACGCCGCCCGGCAACCCCGCGCGCGTCCCGCGGGGGCGCTGCGCCTCCCAGCCACACCGACACACGGCGGCCCCTCTCCCCTACACCTCCTGGCCGCACCACCCGCCTCTCCTCCCACCCTCCGCTCCCCTCCTCTCCCCTCCCCTCCCTTCCTTCCCCTCCCCTCCCCTCCCGGCGAGGGGCGGGAGGGGGCGTGGCAGGGCCGGAGTTTGTGTGGCTGGGACCCGGCTCCTTGCACTCGGAGTCCGCGCGAGGAGCCGGGCCCCGGCCGCTGTCCAGCCGCTCCGTGCCCCTCGCGCCCTGCGCCGCCGCCTCTCCGGGAGACGCTGCCACTCGCTCGCCATGGATACTCCTAGAGTCCTGCTGTCGGCCGTCTTCCTCATCAGTTTCCTGTGGGATTTGCCCGGTTTCCAGCAGGCTTCCATCTCATCCTCCTCGTCGTCCGCGGAGCTGGGCTCCGCCAAGGGAATGCGAAGCCGCAAGGAAGGGAAGATGCCGCGGGCGTCACGAGACAGTACCACTGCCCGGGCGCCCCTGGAGCGCCACGAGCCACGACCGCGGCCCCGGGATGAGCCCCGGCGGCGGCCGCCGCAGCAGCCCCAAGCGCAGGAGCCTCCCGGCAGGGGCCCGCGCGTGGTGCCCCACGAGTACATGCTGTCAATCTACAGGACTTACTCCATCGCCGAGAAGCTGGGCATCAATGCCAGCTTTTTCCAGTCTTCCAAGTCGGCTAATACGATCACTAGCTTTGTAGACAGGGGACTAGGTAAGTGGCAAAGAAGATGCCCCACGCCTCTCTCCCTGGAGCTTCGCAGCCACGGCGCTGCTCCGGCTCTGGCAGGAGGCTACATTTGTGAATTCCCTTCCCTCTCTGGACACCTCCCCCTTTCTTTTCTTAAACTGTTTTTCTCAAGCCCAGTAAGTTTCTGAATGCGGCTGCAGATTTTATTCCAGTTTGCAATCCTCCCTTCCTCGCTTCCTTCTTTCCCTTCCTTCCATTCTCTCCCCCTTCCTTCCTTCCTTCCTTCCTTCCTTCCTTCCTTCCTTCCTTCCTTCCTTCCTTC